>NC_092737.1:6576127-6681899 GCF_047496885.1 Scyliorhinus torazame
CTGTCCGTCTCTCTCTCTCTCTGTCCGTCTCTCTCTCTCTCTGTCCGTCTCTCTCTCTCTCTGTCCGTCTCTCTCTCTCTCTGTCCGTCTCTCTCTCTCTGTCTGTCTCTCTTTCTCTGTCTGTCTCTCTCTCTATCCCAGTCTCACTCTCTCTCTCCCTCTCCCAGTCTCTCTCTCTTTGTTTCTGTGTCTCTCCCTCTCTCTCGTTATCTTACCTCTTTAATTTTGTCTGGTAAAGGGAAGCTGGATGAAGAGCAGGGTTATCGCAGTATCTACTGAGCAAGTGACAGACTGGGCCCACCCTCCCTGTTGAAATGTGTGTACTTGAACTAAAGGTGTTGTGTCTATTCTTCTGGGAGCTTCCATTTGGCCCCTGCCCACAAAGCAGAGGTCCCGGTGTGGAGAATTGCAGCTGCAGACTCGGGTTCCATCCCTCTATCTAAGCGATACGAGAGTCCTTTGTGGGAACAGGGTTGGGTCGGAATCTGGCCAGTACTGAAGTAGCTGACGTTTATGTGCAATATATTAATTTCGAGCAAGCTTTTTATTTTTTAATGTTGCAAATTAATCTGTTTTCTTTTGGCCAGTTCACGTAACCTGTGACGTCCAGCTGCGAGCAGTAACGTGCCCTGTGTGTGTTGTAAAGTTACCTCGGACGCTGTGATTGGACGTATAAGCTCATTGTCTTCATTTCCCTTTTGCAGAACGTGGCGAGGCAAAACAACGACAGCGATTGTGGAGCTTTTGTACTGCAGGTGCGTGGAACGGCCTTCGGTCGAGGAAAGCTCAGTTACTGCCCAAAATCCGAGTTGTTGGCCTGGCCTCCTTCACCCTCTGTAGTGTGACCTCTCTGCTTCCCCAGCCTCGTAACATTATTGTCAAACATCCCGGATAGGACAGATACACAGGAACAGGTCCCCTTGAGCTCTGCAAACTCCCATTTACCGACCTTGGTTCCGTATCCTTAATCGCCCTTACCCAATAGACATCGCAGTCTGGACTTTTGAGATTCCCATTTGCCCCCGCCGAGCCTCAAAACAACTTTTGAGTCGGAGAGATTCAGATCTCTCCGCTCCGTGTGAGCTAATGCTCCCTGACATCACCCCTGAACAGGGCGTCTTGAATTGTAACGGTGCAGTCCCCTTGTCTCTTCTACCAGAGAAATTAGTTTGTATCCCAGCAAATCCTTTAATAATTTTTTTAACACCTCAAATAGCTCAACCCTTAACTTTCAATATTCAAGCGAACACAAGCCTAGTGTCGGTCACCTGTCCTCGGAATGTAATATCCTTTCAGTTAAGGACCCAGTTCCCTCCCTCCCGCAGATCCTGTTTTATATCGTCATGGTGTAACTTTGGCGCAGCATCACGCAGCACCTTTCTCCTTCGACATTCCCACTCATCCCAATCTCTTGAAGTCCGGGAAATTGTTCTCTGATTCCAGAGGTGAAAGCCAGGTGTTTGGTGAATTGGCTCCCGTTTACTTGCTGGCGTTTAATGGGACTTTCGAGACAACTTGTCCCTGAGTTCCGTGACTCTGAAAAGATGAACCTCCCAATGGTTAACCTGGTTCTCTGCTTCTGCATCCCACACTTCACATCCCTCGAATCTCCCGAACCTATGGGCAGCCAGGTAGCACGGTGGTTAGCACTATTGCTTCACAGCACCAGGGTCCCGGGTTCGATTCCCGGCTTGGTTCACTGTCTGTGCGGAGTCTGCATGTTCTCACCGTGTGTGCGTGGCTACCGTTCCCCCCCTTCTCCCCCCCCCCCAAGACCAGAACATGACCAAAGCAACCTTCATCCCCCCCAATCTACCCTCATCCCCCCCAATCTACCCTCATCCCCCCCAATCTACCCTCATCCCCCCCAATCTACCCGCATCCCCCCCCAATCTACCCTCATCCCCCCCAATCTACCCTCACTCCCCCCAATCTACCCTCATCCCCCCAATCTACCCTCACTCCCCCCAATCTACCCGCATCCCCCCCCAATCTACCCTCATCCCCCCCAATCTACCCTCACTCCCCCCAATCTACCCTCATCCCCCCAATCTACCCTCATCCCCCCCAATCTACCCTCACTCCCCCCAATCTACCCTCACCCCCCCAATCTACCCGCATCCCCCCCCAATCTACCCTCATCCCCCCCAATCTACCCTCACTCCCCCCAATCTACCCTCACTCCCCCCAATCTACCCTCACTCCCCCAAATCTACCCTCACCCCCCCAATCTACCCTCAACCCCCCAATCTACCCTCACCCCCCCAATCTACCCTCACCCCCCCAATCTACCCTCATCCCCCCCAATCTACCCTCACTCCCCCAAATCTACCCTCACTCCCCCCAATCTACCCTCACCCCCCAATCTACCCTCACTCCCCCAAATCTACCCTCACCCCCCCCAATCTACCCTCACCCCCCAATCTACCCTCACTCCCCCCAATCTACCCTCACCCCCCCCAATCTACCCTCACCCCCCCAATCTACCCTCACTCCCCCCAATCTACCCTCACCCCCCAATCTACCCTCGCCCCCCCAATCTACCCGCATCCCCCCCAATCTACCCTCATCCCCCCCAATCTACCCTCACTCCCCCCCAATCTACCCTCACCCCCCAATCTACCCTCACTCCCCCCAATCTACCCTCACTCCCCCCAATCTACCCTCACTCCCCCAAATCTACCCTCACCCCCCCAATCTACCCTCAACCCCCCAAT
The DNA here is from genome assembly GCF_047496885.1 of Scyliorhinus torazame. Classification (NCBI taxonomy): domain Eukaryota; kingdom Metazoa; phylum Chordata; class Chondrichthyes; order Carcharhiniformes; family Scyliorhinidae; genus Scyliorhinus; species Scyliorhinus torazame. The sequence continues at coordinate 6,578,845 of NC_092737.1, forward strand.
CTACCCTCACCCCCCCAATCTACCCTCACCCCCCCAATCTACCCTCATCCCCCCCAATCTACCCTCACTCCCCCCAATCTACCCTCACTCCCCCCAATCTACCCTCACCCCCCAATCTACCCTCACTCCCCCAAATCTACCCTCACCCCCCCCAATCTACCCTCACCCCCCAATCTACCCTCACTCCCCCCAATCTACCCTCACCCCCCCAATCTACCCTCACCCCCCCAATCTACCCTCACTCCCCCCAATCTACCCTCACCCCCCAATCTACCCTCGCCCCCCCAATCTACCCGCATCCCCCCCAATCTACCCTCATCCCCCCCAATCTACCCTCACTCCCCCCAATCTACCCTCACTCCCCCCAATCTACCCTCACCCCCAATCTACCCTCACCCCCCAATCTACCCTCGCCCCCCCAATCTACCCGCATCCCCCCCAATCTACCCTCATCCCCCCCAATCTACCCTCGCCCCCCCAATCTACCCTCACCCCCCCCAATCTACCCTCACTCCCCCAAATCTACCCTCACCCCCCCAATCTACCCTCAACCCCCCAATCTACCCTCACCCCCCCAATCTACCCTCATCCCCCCCAATCTACCCTCGCCCCCCCAATCTACCCTCACCTCTCCAATCTACCCTCACCCCCCAATCTACCCTCACCCCCCAATCTACCCTCACTCCCCCAAATCTACCCTCACCCCCCCAATCTACCCTCACCCCCCCAATCTACCCTCACCCCCCCAATCTACCCTCACCCCCCCAATCTACCCTCACCCCCCCAATCTACCCTCACCCCCCCAATCTACCCTCACCCCCCCAATCTACCCTCACCCCCCCAATCTACCCTCACCCCCCCAATCTACCCTCAACCCCCCAATCTACCCTCACTCCCCCCAATCTACTCTCACCCCCCCCAATCTACCCGCATCCCCCCAATCTACCCTCACCCCCCCAATCTACTCTCACCCCCCCCAATCTACCCGCATCCCCCCAATCTACCCTCACCCCCCCAATCTACCCTCACCCCCCCAATCTACCCTCACCCCCCCAATCTACCCTCACCCCCCCAATCTACCCTCACCCCCCCAATCTACCCTCACCCCCCCAATCTACCCTCACCCCCCAATCTACCCTCACCCCCCAATCTACCCTCACCCCCCCAAACTACCATCACCCCCCCCAAACTACCCTCACCCCCCCCAATCTACCCTCACCCCCCCAATCTACCCTCACCCCCCCAATCTACCCACACCCCCCCAATCTACCCTCACCCCCAATCTACCCTCACCCCCCCATTCTACCCTCACCCCCCCATTCTACCCTCACCCCCCCATCCTACCCTCACCCCCCAATCTACCCTCACCCCCCAATCTCCCCTCACCCCCCCAATCTACCCTCACCCCCACCAATCTACCCTCACCCCCCCAATCTACCCTCACCCCTCAATCTACCCTCACCCCCCCAATCTACCCTCACCCCCCCAATCTACCCTCACCCCCCCCAATCTACCCTCACCCCCCCAATCTACCCTCACCCCCCCAATCTACCCTCACCCCCCCCCAATCTAGCCTCACCCCAATCTAGCCTCACCCCAATCTACCCTCACCCCCCCAAACTACCCTCACCCCCCCAAACTACCCTCACCCCCCCAATCTACCCTCACCCCCCCAATCTACCCTCACCCCCCAATCTACCCTCACCCCCCAATCTACCCTCACCCCCCAATCTACCCTCACCCCCCAATCTAACCTCACCCCCCCAATCTAACCTCACCCCCCCAATCTAACCTCACCCCCCCAATCTAACCTCACCCCCCCAATCTAACCTCACCCCCCCAATCTACCCTCATCCCCCCCAATCTACCCTCATCCCCCCCAATCTACCCGCATCCCCCCCAATCTACCCTCATTCCCCCAAATCTACCCTCACTCCCCCAAATCTACCCTCACCCCCCAATCTACCCTCACCCCCCAAACTATCCTCACCCCCCCAAACTATCCTCACCCCCCCAATCTACCCTCACCCCCCAATCTACCCTCACCCCCTCCAATCTACCCTCACCCCCCCAATCTACCCTCACCCCCCCAATCTACCCTCACCCCCCCAATCTACCCTCACCCCCCAATCTACCCTCACCCCCCCAATCTACCCTCACCCCCCCAATCTACCCTCACCCCCCAATCTACCCTCACCTCTCCAATCTACCCTCACCTCTCCAATCTACCCTCACCCCCCCCAATCTACCCTCACCCCCCCAATCTACCCTCACCCCCCCATTCTACCCTCACCCCCCAATCTACCCTCACCCCCCAATCTACCCTCACCCCCCAATCTACCCTCACCCCCCAATCTACCCTCACCCCCCAATCTACCCTCACCCCCCAATCTACCCTCACCCCCCAATCTACCCTCACCCCCCAATCTACCCTCACCCCCCAATCTACCCTCACCCCCCCAATCTACCCTCACACCCCCATTCTACCCTCACCCCCCATTCTACCCTCACCCCCCAATCTACCCTCACCCCCCAATCTACCCTCACCCCCCCAATCTACCCTCACCCCCCCCAATCTACCCTCACCCCCCCAATCTACCCTCACCCCCCCAATCTACCCTCACCCCCCCAATCTACCCTCACCCCCCCAATCTACCCTCACCCCCCCAATCTACCCTCACCCCCCCAATCTACCCTCACCCCCCCAATCTACCCTCACCCCCCCAATCTACCCTCACCCCCCCAATCTACCCTCACCCCCCCAATCTACCCTCACCCCCCCAATCTACCCTCACCCCCCCAATCTACCCTCACCCCCCCAATCTACCCTCACCCCCCCAATCTACCCTCACCCCCCCAATCTACCCTCACCCCCCCCAAACTACCCTCACCCCCCCAATCTACCCTCACCCTTGGGGGAAATCTGAGTTACAACATGATGGATCAGAAAACAGCCCCCCAGTCCCAAACCTCACACCCAATCCCCCTCCCCCACCACACCCAATCCCCCTACCCCCCCAACCCATTTCCCCCCCCCCCCATCCTAATCCCCCTCCCCCCACCACACCCAATCCCCCTACCCCCCCAACCCATTTCCCCCCCCCCATCCCAATCCCCCTCCCTAACCCATCCCTGCCCGCCCAGGCATTCTCTCCTCCGGACATTCACTGAGGCGAAGGCCGGGACCTTGACCCCCGTGCCCGCCTACAGCTCCCGAGTCTGACTGCCCAGATATGGCCAGGACAGGGCTCCTGCTCAGTCTTCGGAATCGCCGACAAGGCGACCCAGAGACCCACAAGCTTGGGCCATGACCACAACATGGGCACATGGTTGGCCGGGCCTCATGAGCATCACTCGCCTTCCATCCCTGTATCATCACTCGGCTTCCATCCCTGAATCTTCACTCGTCTTCCATCCCTGTATCATCACTCGCCTTCCACCCCTGTATCATCACTCGGCGTCCATCCCTGTACCATCGCTCGTCTTCCATCCCTGTACCATCGCTCGTCTTCCATCCCTGTATCATCGCTCGTCTTCCATCCCTGTACCATCGCTCGTCTTCCATCCCTGTACCATCGCTCGTCTTCCATCCCTGTATCATTGCTCGTCTTCCATCCCTGTATCATCGCTCGTCTTCCATCCCTGTGTCATCACTCGTCTTCCATCCCTGTGTCATCGCTCGTCTTCCATCCCTGTATCATCACTCGGCTTCCATCCCTGTATCATTGCTCGCCTTCCATCCCTGTATCATCGCTCGCCTTCCATCCCTGTATCATCGCTCAGCTTCCATCCCTGTATCATCACTCGGCTTCCATCCCTGTATCATCGCTTGTCTTCCATCCCTGTATCATTGCTCGCCTTCCATCCCTGTATCATCACTCGTCTTCCATCCCTGTGTCATTGCTCGTCTTCCATCTCTGTATCATCGCTCGCCTTCCATCCCTGTATCATCGCTCGCCTTCCATCCCTGTATCATCGCTCAGCTTCCATCCCTGTATCATCACTCGGCTTCCATCCCTGTATCATCACTCGTCTTCCATCCCTGTATCATCACTCGTCTTCCATCCCTGTATCATCACTCGTCTTCCATCCCTGTATCATCGCTCGCCTTCCATCCCTATATCATCGCTCGGCTTCTATCCCTCTATCATAGCTCGGCTTCCATCCCTGTACCATCGCTCGTCTTCCATCCCTGTATCATCGATCACCTTTCATCCCTGTATCATCGCTCGCCTTCCACCCCTGTATCATCGCTCGCCTTCCATCCCTGTATCATCGCTCGCCTTCCATCCCTGTATTATCGCTCGTCTTCCATCCCTGTATCATCGCTCGTCTTCCATCCCTGTATCATCGCTCGCCTTCCATCCCTGTATCGTCGATCACCTTCCATCCCTGTATCGTCGCTCGCCTTCCATCCCTGTATCGTCGTTCGCCTTCCATCCCTGTATCATCGCTCGCCTTCCATCCCTGTATCATCGCTCGCCTTCCACCCTTGTATCATCGCTCGCCTTCCACCCCTGTATCATCACTCGTCTTCCATCCCTGTATCATCGCTCGTCTTCCATCCCTGTGTCATCGCGCGTCTTCCATCCCTGTATCATCACTCGGCTTCCATCCCTGTATCATTGCTCGCCTTCCATCCCTGTATCATCACTCGGCTTCCATCCCTGTATCATCGCTCGCCTTCCATCCCTGTATCATCGCTCGCCTTCCATCCCTGTATCATCGCTCAGCTTCCATCCCTGTATCATCACTCGGCTTCCATCCCTGTATCATCGCTCGCCTTCCATCCCTGTATCATCGCTCGCCTTCCATCCCTGTATTATCGCTCAGCTTCCATCCCTGTATCATCACTCGGCTTCCATCCCTGTATCATCACTCGTCTTCCATCCCTGTATCATCACTCGTCTTCCATCCCTGTATCATCACTCGTCTTCCATCCCTGTATCATCACTCGTCTTCCATCCCTGTATCATCGCTCGCCTTCCATCCCTATATCATCGCTCGGCTTCTATCCCTCTATCATAGCTCGGCTTCCATCCCTGTACCATCGCTCGTCTTCCATCCCTGTATCATCGCTCGCCTTCCATCCCTGTATCGTCGATCACCTTCCATCCCTGTATCATCGCTCGCCTTCCATCCCTGTATTATCGCTCGTCTTCCATCCCTGTATCATCGCTCGTCTTCCATCCCTGTATCATCGCTCGCCTTCCATCCCTGTATCGTCGATCACCTTCCATCCCTGTATCGTCGCTCGCCTTCCATCCCTGTATCGTTGTTCGCCTTCCATCCCTGTATCATCGCTCGCCTTCCATCCCTGTATCATCGCTCGCCTTCCACCCTTGTATCATCGCTCGCCTTCCATCCCTGTATCATCGCTCACCTTCCATCCCTGTATCATCGCTCGTCTTCCATCCCTGTATCATCGCTCGTCTTCCATCCCTATATCATCGCTTGTCTTCCATCCCTGTATCATCGCTCGTCTTCCATCCCTGTATCATCACTCGTCTTCCATCCCTGTGTCATCGCTCGTCTTCCATCCCTGTATCATCGCTCGCCTTCCATCCCTGTATCATCGCTCGCCTTCCATCCCTGTATCATCGCTCAGCTTCCAACCCTGTATCATCACTCGGCTTCCATCCCTGTATCATCACTCGTCTTCCATCCCTGTATCATCGCTCGTCTTCCATCCCTGTATCATCGCTCGCCTTCCATCCCTGTATCATCGCTCGCCTTCCACCACTGTATCATCGCTCGCCTTCCATCCCTGTATCATCGCTCGCCTTCCATCCCTGTATCATCGCTCGTCTTCCATCCCTGTATCATCGCTCGTCTTCCATCCCTGTATCATCGCTCGTCTTCCATCCCTGTATCATCGCTCGCCTTCCATCCCTGTATCGTCGATCACCTTCCATCCCTGTATCATCGCTCGCCTTCCATCCCTGTATCGTCGCTCGCCTTCCATCCCTGTATCATCGCTCGCCTTCCACCCCTGTATCATCGCTCGCCTTCCATCCCTGTATCATCGCTCGCCTTCCATCCCTGTATCATCGCTCGCCTTCCATCCCTGTATCATCGCTCGTCTTCCATCCCTGTATCATCGCTCGTCTTCCATCCCTGTATCATCGCTCGTCTTCCATCCCTGTATCATCGCTCGCCTTCCATCCCTGTATCATCGCTCGCCTTCCATCCCTGTATCATCGCTCGTCTTCCATCCCTGTATCATCGCTCGCCTTCCATCCCTGTATGATCACTCGGCTTCCATCCCTGTATCATCGCTCAGCTTCCATCCCTGTATCATCGCTCGCCTTCCATCCCTGTATCATCGCTCGCCTTCCAACCCTGTGTCATCGCTCGTCCTCCATCCCTATATCATCGCTCGCCTTCCACCCCTGTATGATCGCTCGCCTTCCATCCCTGTATCATCGCTCGCCTTCCATCCCTGTATCGTCGATCACCTTCCATCCCTGTATCATCGCTCGCCTTCCATCCCTGTGTCATCGCTCGTCCTCCATCCCTGTATCATCGCTCGCCTTCCATCCCTGTATCGTCGATCAGCTTCCATCCCTGTATCATCGCTCAGCTTCCATCCCTGTATGATCGCTCGCCTTCCATCCCTGTATCATCGCTCGCCTTCCATCCCTGTATGATCACTCGGCTTCCATCCCTGTATCATCGCTCAGCTTCCATCCCTGTATGATCACTCGCCTTCCATCCCTGTGTCATCGCTCGCCTTCCACCCCTGTATGATCGCTCGCCTTCCACCCCTGTATGATCGCTCGCCTTCCATCCCTGTATCGTCGCTCGCCTTCCATCCCTGTATCATCGCTCAGCTTCCATCCCTGTATGATCACTCGCCTTCCATCCCTGTGTCATCGCTCGTCCTCCATCCCTGTATCATCGCTCGCCTTCCACCCCTGTATCATCGCTTACCTTCCATCCCTGTATCGTCGATCACCTTCCATCCCTGTATCGTTGATCACCTTCCATCCCTGTATCATCGCTCGCCTTCCATCCCTGTATCATCGCTCGTCTTCCATCCCTGTGTCATCGCTTGTCTTCCATCCCTGTATCATCGCTCGTCTTCCATCCCTGTGTCATCGCTCGTCCTCTATCCCTGTATCATCGCTCGCCTTCCATCCCTGTATCATCGCTCGCCTTCCACCCCCTGTATCATCGCTCGGCTTCCACCCCCTGTATCATCGCTCGCCTTCCATCCCTGTATCATCGCTCGCCTTCCATCCCTGTATCATCGCTCGGCTTCCATCCCTGTGTCATCGCTCGCCTTCCACCCCTGTATCATCGCTCGCCTTCCACCCCTGTAATGAAGTGACTCATTCTGGACTTGAGTCAGGTGCGCCTATAAACTACTTTGAGTTGGATTGAACCACGCCTCGCCCACGAGGATGTGGAGTTCACCCTCCGCAAGCCTCACTCCACACCTCGTCATCCAATACTGGCCCCAACTCCTCCTCCCACCTGGCCTTAACCTCCTCCACCGACACGGAATCCTCCACAAAATCCGTCCATAAATACCGGATGTGCTCGCTTCCTCCGACCCTGCGACCGAAGCCCTCCATTACTACTTACACCTCGAAACACCACCTGTTAAACAGGGCCCCAAACGGAATCCCCACCTTGTGTGCGACCGCACACCGGGAATCTTGGCTAATCTTTCCACGGAAGTGACCTCTGCACATGACCTGTGCACATCGCTGATGCTGCAATGGGGCCTGGGTTATAAAAAAAGTTGTCATGGTGATATGTGCCTCTTTATAACGGTGAACCCCTCGATTCATCTTCACCTATGACTTCAGCATCATATTGGTTAATACCCTTTTGCCTGTGAGGCGTAGTATTTGAAACATGTTGAATGACAAATGTTTTAGTTAAAGGAAACCGTACTAAGTTCGGTTCGTCATCTCTTTCGCTCCATATCGCTTTCATTATGCCAAATGTGGCTGGTCTGTGGAACCCTTTGCACAAGAAGTCTGTCAATGTACACATTGTTTAATCGCAAACGTGCCAAGGTTTTGATAGCGTGGATAATGTTTTCTGTTGTGGGGGAGAGCATTAGTCAGAGCCCATCAGTATAAGATCGACACCATGAAACCCATTTGGTTATTGAGGAGATAGCCAAAGAGTGGTGGGAATTTGGAACTGTCTCCCACAGGGAGAGTTTGAAGTGATGGTTTAAAACAAGCATATGAGGGGGACGGGAACATAGGGTTGACGGTGATACATTTAATTGAGAAAGGTTGCTCAAGTAGAGCAGAAACACAAGCTCGGACTGGCTGGGCCTTGTTTCTATGTCGTATACCAGAATGAATAATCAGTACCCGGGGTCGAGGACATTGGGTGGTAGGCGGCAGAGAGGGAGAACATTTTAAAAATGTTTCACAACCTTGAATGTGACGTTTTGCCGTTTCAGTTCTGTAAGTGTCTGGCTCTGGGCCACCCCTTCAGCTTCACCCAGCAGGACATGCCCAAGCTCCGCCGTCAGATCTACAAGGAACTTTGCAACTGCAAGCTCACCGTGTGAGGTGCCCTGTCCTGGAGGAGGCCAACGCAAACCTAGACCAGACAGACGCACCCTTCTGTGAACATTGAACATTACAAAGATGGGTGCAAGTTACGAAGACGCGATTAAAACAATCCCGGTCTTCAAATGTGTTGAAACGTGAAACCCTTTTTTTTTTTTAAAAAACAAACTTTTTCTTTTCTATGCCATATTTTCTCAGTTATTTAAGTGTTGTTCGATTTTGAAATTCTGGTTAGCTGTATTGTATTATCACACCAGGATCACAGGACTGAAATGACAGCAACATGCGGACGGGGTGGCTTTGGCTTATTCTAGGATCTTTGCAGCTGTCCCGATGGCCAGGTTGGAAGCAGGTCGAGGAGGTGATTACACAGGATCGGCTCCTTTTCCTCTGGACCGTCAGATTTGATCCCGGGCTTGCCTGTCACGTGGGATTGTTCTCCACGAGCCCTCTGCTTGGTGCAGCGAACCCCTTCCGCCTTTGGGAAGGGCTAGGCAAGCATCATGCTGCTGCCAGTCTTGTACGGTTAAGCTGGCATCACAGGCCAACGAGACGGTCGCCGAGCGGCTGCCGCCTTGTGCTGCGGGGGGTGGGGTAGAGAAGGAGGGAGGAGGAAAGGTTCTCCCCGAGACCTGTGAGGATTTTTATGTGAAGGAAAGCTGTGTCTATTGACACCCGGTCGATAGAGCCCGAAAGTGGCGGTTAATCACTTTCCAAATCCCCTTTAAAGATGTTGTTCGGTGTTTTGTTTTCTTTGGTGTCTTTTTCGGTTTATATGTTTGAGAAAAAAAAAGCTGGGGCATAATATTGTGACCAAAAGTGGATTTGTAAAGCGTTTAGGTTTGATTTTTTTTGAAAGGAGAAGAGAAATGCAGTAGCCAATCACCATAAACCTTGTGTACCTCACCACAGAGTGCTGCCATCTCCCTACAATACTACACTCATAGTGAAGGTTTGATCAGTTAGATTATAATAATTGTAACACTCACCAAGTATCTCTCTACGTCTCCACAGTTTGGTAGTACCATGTGAGTACGTGTTTCTGTATGAAGAATGTGGGGTTAAAAAAGTCCAACTCAAGGAGTATTGAGTGAATTATCTGCATGGTCCCGTAACGCTGTCAGTCCCGATCGCGGGCTGAGACTGCTTTGCTCACTCCACCTCTTTGACTCGAGTTCAGATAGAGCGCAGACCAAGAAGAGCATGAAGGACTCTCCCGTCTGCTGCCTGTGACGGTCCAGTCTGGAGCAAACCACCGCTTCGTGAGCCTGAGTCCCATACCTCAAAACCAGTGACAACCTCACTCAAACCGCAGCAGCGACAGTTACAGGAAATGGAACTGTCGCTAGGGACCGACATCTCAAGTTTGGGGTGAAGGGACTTTTGTTGGGACAGTGTTGAGGGAGCTCTACTTGGTTATCAATCCATGCTGTACCTGACTTTGGAGTGCTTGACGTTGACGGTGGGGAGGTATTCCATCTCTGCGCCGGTAAGTTGCATCGTCCCATGTTTAACGCTGCTGTACTTGGATGATGTTCAATTGTGTGCATTAAAGTTCTGTGGTTGTAATTCTATAGCCCCCCTTCCCTCTGCGTGGTAGCTGTTCTAACGGGCTGCTTCAGGGAGGGGCTTCAAAGGCCAAAGTGTAGGATAACGTGTGAACTTCAGTTGATTTTGAAACCCTGTTCCGTCAGAGGTGCAAAGATGCTGGATTAATAAGTGAGATTGTTGGATCCATTCCGAGGTGTGACATTTTGTTTAGTGTGTTCTGTTTGCTGTGGAAAGGGAAATGGCCACTGAAACCTTCACCCCGTGCCAATGTGAAGATTTCCACCCTCCAACAGTCGCAATCGACTCAGTTCTTCTTAGCGCGGGAATGCGTCAGTAAATGTTGTCCGTTTTTTGGGGGGTTTCTGTGGGTGAGTCTTAATTCTGCCACATGTTTAAATGCTACCGTTCTGTGACCTGTACCGTAGGGTCTGCTGGTGTTAATCACACCAACTGCACGCAGGCAAGCAACAATGGAGTAAACACTAACTCGGGGGTGGCCATTGCTTAAACCGAGAGTGTCTCGGTTGGGTTTGCTTAACCTTAATCATTTTGGTGTAAAGGAGGGCGACACGGTGGCGCAGTGGTTAGCACTGCGGCCTCACGACACCGAGGTCCCAGGTTCGATCCCGGCCCCGGGTCACTGTCCGTGTGGAGTTTGCACATTCTCCCCGTGTCTGCGTGAGTCTCACCCCCACAACTCAAAGATGTGCAGGGTAGGCGAATTGGCCACGCTAAATTGCCCCTAGGAGAAAATGAATTGGGTACTCTAAAAAAAAAAAAAAAAAATGTTTTAAATCTCAGTGTAAAGGATCGAGCAACTGTGGAATACGATGTGTGCGACTGATTTCCCAGCCTTCCCCTTCAGCCCTCTATTTTAAAAAATGGTTTAAAATTTTTTTTAGAGTAGCCAATTATTTTATTTTCCCAATTAAGGGGCAATTTAGTGTGGCGAATCCACCTGCCCGGCACATCTTTGGGTTGTGGGGGTGAGACCCACGACGACACGGGGAGAATGTGCAAACTCCACACGGACAGTGACCCAGGGCCGGGATCGAACCCGGGTCCTCAGCGCTGCAGTCCCAGTGCTAACCACTGCGCCACGTGCCACCCTCCTCATCCCTCTATCTTGAAGATAGACGCATTTGAACAGAATGTCACAAAGTGGGCCATTTAAATGTCCAGTGATGCTTTTCCAGTTAAGTGAGAATCCATGAAATGAAAAGGTTAAATCGCTCCTCGATTCTTGGGGAATAGGCCTTTTGACAATTGCACGCATCCTCCTGTTATTTTTAAAAATAAATTTAGAGTACCCAATTCATTTTTTTTCCAAGGGGCAATTTAGCGTGGCCAATCCACCTCCCCTGCACATCTTTGGGTTGTAGGGGTGAGACCCACGCAAACACGGGGACAATGTGCAAACTCCACACGGACAGTGACCCAGAGTCAGGATCGAACCTGAGACCTCGGCGCCCACGAGGCCGCAGTGCTAACCCACTGCGCCACCGTGCTGCCTTCGCATCCTCCTGTTATGTCGCTCTCTTAACCCTGGCCGAGTTTGCCAAACATCAGGCGTGGGAGCTGCAGGGGGAACGCTGGACACTGTTGGAGGAGATCTTCGCTGTGAAAGCAGCACATTCATTTGTTGGGATGTGTCGGGTTGCTGCGTGCAAGCGAGCCCGTTTTCAGCTTGTGTGTGTCGCTGGGGCGGCAACTGGTTGTAAAATGGTTGTGGGACAAGGAAATCTGGGAGGTATTCGAGGCGAGGGAAATTTCCAGCACACGCTTCACCCAGAGATTTGGTCCATGAGAAACGTTGACTTAGCTGATATTTTTATTGAAACAAATTGCGTACCTTGTACCTGGTTTTACATCCATAGCATTTACACTTCAGTGAAGTTAAAATGAGTCCGGCTCTGCAGTGTCCACATCCACGTTAGATGCCGCTGATGTTTATGGATCTAGTCAATGGTAGGAAGTGTCAGCGAGGCGCTTGTCTGCAATTTACACTCTGCCTAACTGACGATCGAGAATTCTGTGCGCACAGGCAGCACCTGGCTGGTCAGTATTTAATGTTTAAAAGTGAGGATCCAGCTGCCTCTTAAACCTTCAGAGAAACTCTGCAGTGGGTTTCTTTAAACTACCTGGAAGATCCGTCAGAGCGCTGACTTTGAAACCCAGCTGCTCTCTCGCACACTTGAACTTTTTACTTTACAAGAAACAGAAAATACCGGAAATACTCGCAGCCTCGCGGAGAGAGGAACTGAGTTAACTTTCAGTTAACTTCGCTTCTCTCTCCGCCGATGCCTGTCCTGCTCAATTTCCAGCATCTCCTGTTTAAAGTCAGATTTCCATAGCTGCAGAATTTCCCTTTTGTATCGGGGTTACGCTTCTGAGCTTTGAAAGGTGTCTTGGCGTTTTGGGCTCGATGCCAGGAAGCAACCCTCAGCCATTAATGTGTTGATGAGTTTGCATTGATACAAATGTGACTCCAAATCTCCAAATCAAATTGACTCACTTCTGCGGGGGGGGGGGGGCGAGCGAGGGAGGAGAGAGGGGAAGACTAGAAGGTGAAGGGTCTCCATGAGGAGAAAAACAAGTGTAGAAACCCACACTGTGTAATCTCTTAACACACAGCTTAGGAATTGGCTTCAGAATTACAAATGCTGCTCACAAAATAAAATGAAGGAATTTGATCCCAAGCGATGGTGACCGGAATGGTCGCATTGTGTTCCGTGGGATTCTGCGGTTTTCAGGATGGCATTCCATGCTTCATTCCTCAAATCCACAATCCTTCCTCTTTTTTTTTTCTGAAGCAGGGTTGGGGGGGGGGGGGGGGGAGAGAATACATGGGAATGAAGAAAATGAATGTGAAGATAGTGAAGGACCAATGGTGTAAACGCACCGTGTATTACTTTTCTGAGCCATTGTTTTAGGGAAGCTGAACAACGGAGTTAAATTAATAATAGACCCTCATTGGCCCCGTCGTATTTCCCATCAACACCTCCCTCCCCACTAAAACACTGGCTCCTTCCTTTGCTTTACTCATCCTGGAATTCAGCCTGAGCTGGATGGGCCTAGTGATGGTGGGAAGCCTTGGGAGCAGACATGGGAACTTTCCTGAATCTAAAAGATGTACACGCAGGCCCAGCAGTCATACCCCAAGCTGCTGGTCACAAGGTGTTGAAAATAAGGGGCTGGGGCGGGAGAAGGAGTCTGACAAATCTGGTCATGGTGCTGCCCTTTAGGGAGTCCGTTTCCTGCTCTTAGCCTCTGTTCTGGACCATTCCGCATGACACTGCTCTCAGTCAACACTCTCCCATTCCTCTGCTTCAGGCTCCAGGGATTCTGTACCCCTCTCTTGGGCTGCAGTTCCCAATCTGTGCTCAGCAATTCCAGCGTGTGTGATTATCAGTTACATTTCCTGCTATCTGAGAGCTGGGGGGGTTGGTGAGGATACAGGTGGGAGCTGGGGGGGTTGGTGAGGATACAGGTGGGAGCTGGGGGGGTTGGTGAGGATACAGGTGGGAGCTGGGGGGGTTGGTGAGGATACATGTGGGAGCTGGGGTGGGGCAAACTTGTACATGGGTTGTTCTACATTTGAGTATATCTGATATAATGCAGACATGAAGGTTAATTGTGTTTAATCCTCCTGTTCCCAATATTCTTCATGTATGAATATCACTGTTGTACTGAATTGGATTTCCTATTCCTTGTATTAACACAATAAAAATCTGAGTCTTGAGCATATAGCAAAGATTCTGAAATGTGGTTTCTGTCGTGTCTGATCAGAGGGCCTCACTCTAGCGGAAGGAAAGGGTCCTCACTGGAGGAATTCTATTCTTTCACCTTCATCCCGAAAATATCAGTGAAACATTCAACCGTCTAACCATCCACTCCCCTCTCCCAAGACACCGACTCCCATAGGAATACTGACCCACGAGCACTGGCAATCTACAAAGAGCTCACTCAAGTAGCCATTATCATGAATGTTGGCAGGCTATTTGGCTTTGATATCCCTCACAGTCAATCAATTCCTCACACGAGCCATCTCTACCAAGTGGTTGTCCCTGAAGGCTCACTGGACAATGATCAAGACCCCAATGCTCTGGCTGACTTGCCATGCACCCCCCCCCACCCCCCGCCCGGCTACCACCACCATCTGACCTGAAGACCTGGGATGTCGAAGCTCACTGCAGTGTGCCCAACATTTGTTTGGTACACCAGAAGAGAACCCCAAACACTTCTTAATTTGTGAAACTGTGAGGGAAAGACACTTCACCCCAGGAGTGATGACTCTGGGACCAATAGGTATCTTTTATATTAAAACAAACTTTAATTTTAAAAAAGAATTAACCACATTAACATCAAAGAAATTGCTTCACAATTATCAGTTAAACAGTTCTTAAACACAAGAAAAATCTTACAATCTGCACCTGCTACTAACTTCGATTAAGCAACCCCAATATAGTTCAAATGCCACTTATAAATAAAATTAACAGAACAGGTTTACTTGCTTATCTGCGCAGACCTTCGGAGCGAGCAACCCTTTCAGGAACAAGCTGAAAATCCTTCTGGCTTGTCGAAATCTTCTGCTCAACCTAACGACATTTGGCAAAGCTGCTGTTTAACGTAGAAATTCATAGCAGACTACAAAACTACAGACAGACCTGGCTCCTCTCATTAATTACATCATCTGTAACCCACTATGATGATTCATCACCTGCTTAGAAAAGACTACATACAATCCCCCATAAATTGTTACTCTCCAGGGAATTTCAGCAATCGTAACGTTCCATTCAGCATCTCTATGGAAACAAGTAAATGGTTAAAAATAATAATCTCATCTTTTTTGACCTCTTAATTGCAGCTTTAGCATACAAAGTCTGTATACCTTAACCTAGGTTATTTAATATTGCTGCAACAAATACAGACCTTAACTCGGGCTTTTTAAAAATCAACCTTTACTGCTACAAATATAAAATATAAAACCATTTCTTCTTTAATCACGAGTGCTTCTGCTGCTGCTCTGAAATTAGCGAACACAACAAGGAAGGACAAGAGTTGGATCAAAGGAACTGGTGCATTTATCAAGAAGCCCATTGGGGGAACCGTCCGATGTCCTGCCAATTTTATCTCGTGGGAAATCAGTATTTTTGGAATGTAAGGAAAAGGGGTTCAATTAGCCTGAGCACCTTTGAGTCATGAGCCAGCTGTGGTTTACATGGACAATTTTTATCTATCACACTGCTGTCTGCTGGTGCCATGTATTCCTACATTATAACTGACTGATTTTAAAAAAGATTTCCGATAAAGCACTGTGGGATATCCCCTAGCTCGTGAAAAGTGCTGTATTTCACCCAGTTTTAAAACATTTAGAGTACCCAATTCACTTTTTCCAATGAAGGGGCAATTTAGCGCGGCCAATCCTCCTACCCTGCACATCTTTGGGTTGTGGGGGCGAAACCCACGCAAACACAGGGAGAATGTGCAAACTCCACGTGGACAGTGACCCGGGGCCGGGATCAAACCTGTACCTCGACACCGTGAGGCAGCAGTGCTAACCACTGCACCACCGTGCTGCCCCGTTTTTCACGCAGTTCACTCCTAGATGTATCGTCTCTGAACTGGAATATGTGGGCATTCTGCATTGAGGGAAACGAATATTGTTCTATAATCACCTGTCAAGTGTACCTTCCTGACATTGCTCATTTCTGTTCCCTTAGCTCCCTGTAAGGCTCGGTTCTGGCAAAGAATACCATGAATCATCAGAATTAACTCTCATTTAATGACTCGCTCTGCGTTGGTCGACACACTGACATGCTGCCTCGAGCATTTGCAATTTAAACAGACAAAAATGTTTTATTCCTCCCTGCCGTCAAAATTCTTCTAGACACTTCCTGCTCTGATTATAACAGTTGCACCAGCTCTCTAATATATTGAATGGGCTTCTAATGAGGCACAAATCTGTGACTGCAGAAAATCCAATACCGACGCACTTTACATTTCGAGGCCAGGGCTTAGCGGAGATGATATGCTGCAAGCGCTAAAGGAGCCCTGGTTTCTCAGACTCTCAGTGCAGAAGAGGCCCCTCGGCCCATCGAGTCTGCACCATGATGAGAGGGTTAGATAGAGTGGACGTTCAGAGACTATTTCCTCGGGTGGATGTAGCTGTTACAAGGGGGCATAACTATAAGATTCAGGGTGGGATATATAGGAGGGATGTCCGATGTAGGTTCTTTACTCAGAGAGTGGTTAGGGTGTGGAATGGACTGCCTGCTGTGATAGTGGAGTCGGACACTTTAGGAACTTCCAAGCGGTTATTGGATAGGCACATGGAGCACACCAGAATGACAGGGAGTGGGATAGCTTGATCTTGGTTTCGGACAAGGCTCGGCACAACATCGAGGGCCGAAGGGCCTGTTCTGTGCTGTTACTGTTCTATGTTCTATTTCAAAGGCATAGGATCTGTAAAGGGACTGATGGATGTTGTGATGATAGCTTCCTGGTTCCACAGGATACACACTTCGAACCCCAAAAGGACGGCTGAGCAGAGTCCGAGGAGCCTAAGGACAAACCGGTTGATGAGAGCAGAAGTGTGTCTTGTGCAAGTCCTCGATTGATTAGTGAACATCCATATCTCATCAATGAGGCATATCAGTTGATTGCTTGTTCCTGTGCCTTGGGAATCCTTAAACTTGTCCAGTCTGTGCAAATGCACTACCATGTTTTCAAGGTGTTTTCAAACCTTGATACAGCCATGACCATCTTCAATTGCCTCAATGGCCATTGAATAAACCTGCTTTTAGAATGGTGGGAGGATATAAGCAGCACAACGTCAATTTTTGGGGGGTCAAGCTTTAACAGGAACTACTTTAACAGTAACTACTTTAACAGCAGTATCTCCAGTCCAATGAGAGGGGAGGCATTGCCGGACTTAGATCTTATATCAGTCGGAGACGGGTACATAGAACATAGAACGATACAGCGCAGTACAGGCCCTTCGGCCCACGATGTTGCACCGAAACAAAAGCCATCTAACCTACACTATGCCATTATCATCCATATGTTTATCCAATAAACTTTTAAATGCCCTCAATGTTGGCGAGTTCACTACTGTAGCAGGTAGGGCATTCCACGGCCTCACTACTCTTTGCGTAAAGAACCTACCTCTGACCTCTGTCCTATATCTATTACCCCTCAGTTTAAAGTTATGTCCCCTCGTGCCAGCCATATCCATCCGCGGGAGAAGGCTCTCACTGTCCACCCTATCCAACCCCCTGATCATTTTGTATGCCTCTATTAAGTCTCCTCTTAACCTTCTTCTCTCCAACGAAAACAACCTCAAGTCCATCAGCCTTTCCTCATAAGATTTTCCCTCCATACCAGGCAACATCCTGGTAAAGGGCAGCATGGTAGCATTGTGGATAGCACAATTGCTTCACAGCTCCAGGGTCCCAGGTTCGATTCCGGCTTGGGTCACTGTCTGTGCGGAGTCTGCACATCCTCCCAGTGTGTGCGTGGGTTTCCTCCGGGTGCTCCGGTTTCCTCCCACAGTCCAAAGATGTGCAGGTTAGGTGGATTGGCGATGATAAATTAGTGTCCTGTCCAAAATTGCCCTTAGTGTTGGTTGGAGTTACTGAGTTATGGGGATAGGGTGGAGGTGTTGACCTTGGGTAGGGTGCTCTTTCCAAGAGCCGGTGCAGACTCGATGAGCCGAATGGCCTCCTTCTGCACTGTAAATTCTATGATAATCTATGATGAAATCTCCTCTGCACCCGCTCCAAAGCCTCCACGTCCTTCCTATAATGCGGTGACCAGAACTGTACGCAATACTCCAAATGCGGCCGCACCAGAGTTCTGTACAGCTGCAACATGACCTCCTGACTCCGGAACTCAATCCCTCTACCAATAAAGGCCAACACTCCATAGGCCTTCTTCACAACCCTATCAACCTGGGTGGCAACTTTCAGGGATCTATGTACATGGACACCTAGATCCCTCTGCTCATCCACACTTCCAAGAACTTTACCATAGCCAAATAATCCGCATTCCTGTTATTCCTTCCAAAGTGAATAACCTCACACTTCTCTACATTAAACTCCATTTGCCACCTCTCAGCCCAGCTCTGCAGCTTATCTATATCCCTCTGTAACCTGCTACATCCTTCCACACTATCGACAACACCACCGACTTTAGTGTCGTCTGCAAATTTACTCACTCACCCTTCTGCGCCTTCCTCTAGGTCATTGATAAAAATGACAAACAGCAACGGCCCCAGAACAGATCCTTGTGGTACTCCACTTGTAACTGAACTCCATTCTGAACATTTCCCATCAACCACCACCCTCTGTCTTCTTTCAGCTAGCCAATTTCTGATCCACATCTCTAAATCACCCTCAATCCCCAGCCTCCGTATTTTCTGCAATAGCCTACCGTGGGGAACCTTATCAAACGCTTTGCTGAAATCCATATACACCACATCAACTGCTCTACCCTCGTCTACCTGTTCAGTCACCTTCTCAAAGAACTCGATAAGGTTTGTGAGGCATGACCTACCCTTCACAAAGCCATGCTGACTATCCCTGATCATATTATTCCTATCTAGATGATTATAAATCTTGTCTCTTATAATCCCCTCCAAGACTTTACCCACTACAGACGTGAGGCTCACCGGTCTATAGTTGCCGGGGTTGTCTCTGCTCCCCTTTTTGAACAAAGGGACCACATTTGCTATCCTCCAGTTCTCTGGCACTATTCCTGTAGCCAATGATGACATAAAAATCAAAGCCAAAGGTCCAGCAATCTCTTCCCTGGCCTCCCAGAGAATCCTAGGATAAATCCAATCAGGACCCGGGGACTTATCTATTTTCAGCCTGTCCAGAATTGCCAACACCTCTTCCCTACGTACCTCAATGCCATCTATTCTATTAGCCTGGGTCTCAGCATTCTCCTCCACAACATTATCTTTTTCCTGAGTAAATACTGACGAAAAATATTCATTTATCTTTTTCCTGAGTAAATACTGACGAAAAATATTCATTTAGTATCTCGCCTATCTCTTCAGACTCCACACACAACTTCCCATCCCTGTCCTTGACTGGTCCTACTCTTTCCCTAGTCATTCGCTTATTCCTGACATACCTATAGAAATCTTTTGGGTTTTCCTTGATCCTACCTGCCAAATACTTCTCATGTCCTCTCCTTGCTCGTCTTAGCTCTCTCTTTAGATCCTTCCTCGCTACCTTGTAACTATCCATCGCCCCAACTGAAACTTCACACTTCATCTTCACATAGGCCTCCTTCTTCCTCTTAACAAGAGATTCCACTTCTTTGGTAAACCACGGTTCCCTCGCTCGACGCCTTCCTCCCTGCCTGACCGGTATATACTTATCAAGAACACGCAGTAGCTGATCCTTGAACAAGCTCCACTTATCCAGTGTGCCCAACACTTGCAGCCTACTTCTCCACCTTATCCCCCCAAGTCACGTCTAATGGCATCATAATTGCCCTTCCCCCAGCTATAACTCTTGCCCTGCGGTGTATACCTATCCCTTTCCATCATTAACGTAAACGTCACCGAATTGTGGTCACTGTCCCCAAAGTGCTCTCCTACCTCCAAATCCAACACCTGGCCTGGTTCATTACCCAAAACCAAATCCAACGTGGCCTTGCCTCTTGTTGACCTGTCAACATATTGTGTCAGGAAACCCTCCTGCACACACTGTACAAAAAACGACCCATCTAATGTACTCGAACTATATCTTTTCCAGTCAATATTTGGAAAGTTAAAGTCTCCCATAATAACTACCCTGTTACTTTCGCTCTTATCCAGGATCATCCTCGCCATCCTTTCCTCTACATCCCTAGAACTATTTGGAGGCCTACAGAAGACTCCCAACAGGGTGACCTCTCCTTTCACGTTTCTAACCTCAGCCCATACTACCTCGGAAGATGAGTCCCCATCTAGCATCCTCTCCGCCACCGTAATACTGCTCTTGACGAGCAGCGCCACACCTCCCCCTCTTTTGCCTCCTTCTCTGAGCTTACTAAAACACCTAAACCCCGGAACCTGCAACATCCATTCCTGTCCCTGCTCTATCCATGTCTCCGAAATGGCCACAACATCGAAGTCCCAGGTACCAACCCATGCTGCCAGTTCCCCTACCTTATTTCGTATACTCCTGGCATTGAAATAGACACACTTCAAAACACCTACCTGAACACTGGCCCCCTCCTGCGACGTCAAATCTGTGCTCCTGACCTCTATACTCTCATTCTCCCGTACCCTAAAACTACAATCCAGGTTCCCATGCCCCTGCTGCATTAGTTTAAACCTCCCCCAAAGAGCACTAACAAATCTCCCTCCCAAGATATTTGTGCCCCTCAGGTTCAGATGCAGACCATCCTGTCTGTAGAGGTCCCACCTTCCCCAGAAAGAACCCCAGTTATCCAGAAATCTGAATCCCTCCCGCCTGCACCATCCCTGTAGCCACGTGTTTAATTGCTCTCTCTCCCTATTCCTCATCTCACTATCACGTGGCACGGGCAACAACCCAGAGATAACAACTCTGTTTGTTCTAGTTCTGAGCTTCCATCCTAGCTCCCTGAAAGCCTGCCTGACATCCTTGTCCCCTTTCCTACCTATGTCGTTAGTGCCAATGTGGACCACGACTTGGGGCTGCTCCCCCTCCCCTTAAGGACCCGGAAAACACGATCCGAGACATCACGTACCCTTGCACCTGGGAGGCAACATACCAAACGTGAGTCTCTCACGCTCCCACAAAATCTCCTATCTGTGCCCCTGACTATCGAGTCCCCAATTACTAATGCTCTGCTCCTCTCCCCCCTTCCCTTCTGAGCAACAGGGACAGACTCCGTGCCAGAGGCCCGTACCCCATGGCTTGGCTTGGAATGTACAGTCAAGGTACATTCCCAACAAGACAGAAAGGTAGGGGAAACAAATCCAGAGATCCCAGGACGGGAAAGGAGATCGGGATTAAGGTGAAGGAGAAAGAGTGCGCTTATTTTTTTAAATATAAATTTAGAGTACCCAATTCATTTTTTCCAATTAAGGGGCAATTTAGCGTGGCCAATCCTCCTACCCTGCACATCTTTGGGTTGTGGGGGTGAGACCCACGCAGACACGGGGGAGAATGTGCAAACTCCACACGGACAGTGACCCAGAACCGGGATCGAACCTGGGACCTCGGTGTCGTGAGGCAGCAGTGCTAACCACTGCGCCACAGAAAGAGTGTGCTTATGACAGCTGTCATTTGGATTATACAATGGAGAACCAGGCTGAATAAAAAAGGTCCAGCGGGGAAGTGAGAAGCAAAGAGAGAGTATGAACAAAGACTGGCAGCTAATATAAAAGGGAATCCCCTCTGGATCGAGACGGAGAGTCAACTCCACTTCCCCCTGCACCGGGTTAAACCTGATGCAGCGCAAGGTGGAACACAGAGCACACCTCACCAAGACACGCATGAGCGGGTTCTTCCCGGAGGTGGAGGACAAGTGAGAGAGGTGCCGGAAGTCCGGCCAACCACACCCACATGCCCTGGTCAGGGGGGGGAATAGGGACAGCCACCCAGAGAGAGGAGAACTCAAGAAGAACAGGGAAAGTGTAGCACAAGTGGTTAGCACTGTGGCTTCACAGCTCCAGGGTCCCAGGTTCGATTCCCCGCTGGGTCACTGTCTGTGCGGAGTCTGCACGTTCTCCCCGTGTGTGCGTGGGTTTCCTCCGGGTGCTCCGGTTTCCTCCCACAGCCCAAAGATGTGCAGGTTAGGTGCAGTGGCCATGATAAATTGCCCTTAGTGTCCAAAAAGGTTAGGTGGGGTTATTGGGTTATGGGGATAGGGTGGAAGTGACGGCTTAAGTGGGTCGGTGCAGACTCGATGGGCCGACTGGCCTCCTTCTGCACTGTATGTTCTATGTACTAATACCTAAAGAAGGGGGAGGAGGGCCATCTACTGGAGGGAGCACTGGCCTCCCTCTATGGGGAGAAACAGGGGTAGCAAGCGGACCCACCCCTCTCGAAGGCCTAAAAACCAGGGGGGGCGGTGGAGTGGGACTCCCCCCCCCCCCCCCCCCCCCCCAACCCCCCAACCAGCGGAATGAAGGCTACAGACAAACGGGGGTGGGGGGAACCTCGAACACGCCAGGATACAGAAAGAGGGAAGAGGAAACAACTCGTACCACTAAGCGACAGGGACCCTATTGAAACTCGACAGATTGTTCTGAAAATCGAACACGGTTGTACAAATGTAAACACTATCCACCGTTAGAGCCCCAATCACAGCTCTGGTGGCCTAGGATGTACGATGCTTCATGTGTGAAACCCTGTTTTTTTTGTTTTCTTGTTTATTCTGTAACCGTCATTTGAAATACCAATAAAAATATTTTTTCAAAAACGGGAAGCCCAAAGTCTTCTATTGGGATATAGTCAGTAAAAGGAGTGGGGCCGATTAGGGACCAGAAAGGGGATTAGCGCTCGGAAGCATTTGAGATACTAAATGAAACTTTGCATCTGTCTTTACCCAGGAGGATGCTGCCATAGCCACAGGGGGGGGGGGGTGGTAATTAATACACTAGAAGGGTTTGAAATTGAGGAGGACTAAGTATTAGATAGGCTGTCTAAACTTAAAAGTTGATAAAGTACAGGACTGGGTGAAATGCATCGAAGGATACTGAGAAAGGCGAGAGTGGAAATTATTCAGCACTGGCCATAGTTTTTCAACCTTAGACTTGGCTGGTGCGAGAGGACTGGAGAATTGGAAATGATACAACAAAAGGGTGTAAAGATTAAACCCTGCAACCATAGGTCAGTCAATTTAACTCCAGTGGGGCGTCACGGTGGCGCAGTGGTTAGCACTGCTGCCTCACGCCGCCGAGGTCCCAGGTTCGATCCCGGCTCTGGGTCATTGTCCGTGTGGAGTTTGCACATTCTCCCCGTGTCTGCGTGGGTTTCGCCCCCACAACCCAAAGATGTGCAGGCGGTTAATGGATGGTCTTCAGACTGGAGGAAGGTGGAGTTTGCAGGGGTCAGCGTTTGGAACCTTGCTTTTCCTGAATATTAATAGACCTTGGCGTACTGGGCACAATTTCAAAACTTACGGATGATATGGAACTTGAAAGGAAGTGTAGAATTTTAAAAGGACATTGAAGTTCAACGCAGAGAAATGTGAGGTGATTTATTTTGGGAGGCAGAACGTGGAGAGCTAATATAAAATGAAGAGTCCAACTCTGAAGGGGGTTCAGAAGCAGCGGGACCTGGGTGTGTGTGTGCATAAAGCACTAAAGATGTCAGAACAGGTGGAGAACATGATTAATAAAACATACTGTATCCCGCCTTCATTAATCGGGCCCACACAATACAAGAGCAAAGAGGCTATGTTGAAATAAAAACAAAGTGTTGGAAAAATTCAGCAGGTCTGGTAGTATGTGTAGAGAGAGAAACAGTTAAGATTTCAAGTCATGAGCAGCACGGTGGCGCAGTGGTTAGCACTGCTGCCTCACGGCGCCGAGGTCCCGGGTTTGATCCCGGCCCTGGGTCACTGTCCGTGTGGAGTTTGCACATTCTCCCCGTGTCTGCGTGGGTTTCGCACCCGCAACTCAAAGATGTGCAGGGTAGGTGGATTGGCCGCGCTAAATTGCCCCTTAATTGGACAAAATGAATTGGATACTCTAAAAAAAAAATTTTAAGAGATTTCAAGTCCATTATGACTCTTCTTTAGAACTCCGGTTATGTTGAACTTGTATAAGGCACTGATTAAGCCTCAACTAGAGTGTCCTTTTCACACAGCGAGTGTTTAATGTCTGGAATGCAGTGCCTGAGAGTTCGTGGAGGCTGCTTCAATTGAGGCTGTCAAAAGAGAATTAGTCTATTATTTGAAAAGGAAGAGTGTAACAGACACTGGGGCAACAGTGGCTAAGAGACTGGACCAGGACCATAACTATTTTAAGTTTTAAGACGGTGCAGAAAGATTAACTTGTTCCGGGAGGGATAATATAAGAAATGTGGCTTGGTTATTTTATTTTTAAAATTTATTAAAACAAAAGAAATTAAAACAATATTTAAACTTTTAAACTTCAAACGTAAAACTAACAGATTACATGTTGTTTCTTAATCTTAACACACTAGTTCCCATTAAAGCATTTTACAGAACATGCAGCTCTCAGGCTATTTACACCAGCAAACAAAGGCAATACTTGCATTTACTTTTTAAAAATAAATTTAGAGTACCCGATTATTTATTTCCAATGAAGGGGCAATTTAGCGCGGCCAATCCACCTAACTTGCACATCTTTGGGTTGTGGGGGTGAGACCCACGCAGACACGGGGAGAATGTGCAAACTCCACATGGACAGTGACCCGGGTGCTCAGCACCGTAGGCAGCAGTGCTTACCACTGTGCCATCAAAAAATTGCATTTACGAAGCAATGTTTCTTCTGTTAGGAACATTCGTTCAGATCCCTTTTCCAAAGTTGTCTCGGTGGCAACTTTCATGACCTCTCTCAGTCGACTTCCAAAGCTTTCTGCTCTGTAACTTTCATTTAAAAATTTTTTTTTTTACAGTACCCAATTAAGGGGCAATTTAGCGTGTTCAATCCACCTACCCTGCACATCTTTGTGTTGTGAGGGCGAGACCCACGCAAACACGGGGAGAATGTGCAAACTCCACACGGACAGTGACCAGAGCCGGGATCGAACCTGGGACCTCAGCGCCATGAGGCATCAGGGCTAACCACTGCACCACCGTGCTGCCCTCTCTGTAACTTCCTTGACCTCTAGGGCGGCACGGTGGCCCAGTGCTTAGCACTGCTGCCTCACGGCGTCGAGGACCCGGGTTCAATCCTGGCCCCAGGTCTCTGTCCGTGTGGAGTTTGATCAATTGCGCCTTAATTGGAAAAGTTAAAAAGAACTTTCATGACCACTTTCGGTCAATTTCCAAAGCCTTCTTGCTGTGTAACAGTTCAGAACAGCATTCTCTCTCTCTTTGTCTTTCTCTCTCTCTGTCTCTCTCTTTCTCGAAGCTCTGCCCAGCCCCTCAAACGAAGATTCTCTGCTGGGGTTTACAGGCTTGAACCCATCATCGTTATCTTGGCTGTTTGATTTCCCACTCCCATTTATACAAGTAAACAGAGCCATACCATTGATATGCAACTAACCTCCTATTGACGGACAAAGAGACCATGGGCTAATAGCTGGTCAGGCAAGACTGTCCCGAATAACAATAGATTTGGGGCATCTTGTGTACTTCCATTAACGAGTTTAAGTCTCACTGGGACAATATAACTTGGCCAGGTCTGGATGTAACCCTCTGACTCCTAGCAGTATTTTCCCTCACACACAAAAACAGAAAATACTGCACAATCTCAGCAGGTCTGACAGCATCTATGGAGAGAGAAGGGAGCCAACGTTTCGAGTCTGGATGGCTCTTTGGTAAAAATAGATTCAGAGTACCCAATTGTTTTTTCCAATTAAGGGGCAATTTAGCGCGGCCAATCCACCTACCCTGCACATCTTTGGGTCGTGGGGGTGAGACCCACACAGACACAGGGAGATTGTGCAAACTCCACACTGATAGTGGCACATAAAGAGATTAGAAAATGTGAATGGTTGAACAAAGGTCAGCGGTGTGTCAAAGGGCAACTAGGAACAAGGAACAGGTGGCTCCAGTTGGGTGGGGTGGGGGAAGGGGGGGGGACAATGGTGAGGGAAAAACAGATTGATGGAAGAAATTATTATTTTTTTGTTAGTGACAGCACGGAAGGACGCCAATGATCCCATCCTGTCATCACAGGCTCCCAAAAGAGCTACCCTGCTAACTTATTCTAAGACAAGTATGTTCTTTAGGGTTGCCAACTGATTAAATGGATTCCTGGAGGTTTAATCACATGACTTGCCTTACGCTTTTACCATTAGTTGGCCAACACATCCATTCTTGTGATGTAGTGCCTTCCCAAGCCAATTGGACAGCATAAACAGCCATTACCCAACTGAATAATGATTGACTCTCAGTCAAACTGCCTCCTCTCCCCGACCCTGCTCTCAATAGCTTTATATCTAGCAAAGAAAACGGCTCGCTCGCTTCTTAAATGTTGTGAGGGCTCCCGCCTCTCCCACCCTTTCAGGCAGCGAGTTCCAGACTCCCAGCACCCTCTGGGTGAAAAGGTTTTTCCTCACTGATGCACTATCAATTACGCCGAGACGAGAGTAGAATGTAATCGGGGATTTATTACACTGAGATGTGTGGCCTCCTACAGCAGCTTACGAAATGGCTGCTGTTCGGAGAGCACACATATTTATACTCCGCCTCCTGGGCGGAGCCAGCAGGCAGGGATCTATCCCCGTACCTGTAATACAGGGGCCTTACCATAATCCCCATATATACAATACAATACAACAGTGGTGACTACCACACTCACATCCCCTCTACATCTCCTGTCACTGACCTTAAATCTCTGCCCCCTGGTTATTGACCCCTCTACAAAGGGGAAAGATTCCTTCCTGTCAACCCCATCGATGCCCCTCATGATTTTATCTACGTCATTCACATCCCTGCTCAGCCTTCTCTGCTCCAAGGAAAACAACCCCAGCCTACCCAATCTGTTGATAGCTGAAACTCACCAGCCCAGGCAGCATCCTGGCGAATCTCCCTAGGGCTGTCCCCTCCCCCCGGGGATGCACAGAGCTGTGTGTCCAGGAGAGACTGCATCAGCTGGGGTTGTTTACTTTGCAGAGGAGGCTGATGGGGCACCTGACTGAGGTGTATAAAACTGAGAGGGGCAGAGATCAGGTAGATAGGAAGGAACTTTCCTCCTTGGAAGAGGGGTCGCTAACCGGTTTGAAGGGGGGGGGGCACAGGTTTAGGGTGAGAGGGTTTCGAGAGGTTTCGTGGGGCAAGGAAGAGCTTTACCAGCCACAGGCTGGTGGGGTATCCGGAACTCGGTGCCCAAACAAAGGTGGCAGAGGCAGGAGCCCTCGCAACGTTGAAGGAGGCGAGCACCCGAAACGCACGGCTGGTAAAGGGTGGGGGGTTCGGGGGCGGCAGGTAGGTGTCAGATGGCCTGCGCCACGGAGGATGGCATGATGGACCTCTTCCCGCCATGTGAAAGCCTTGCGGCGTTGGAGGTTGACCTGGGCGCTCCAGGGCAGTCCGGGGGGAGGGGACGGGGGTGGTTAGCGCCTCTAATACCCCTTCCTCAGGCATGGAGATCAATGTTGTGTGTGGTTTAATAGTGGGGGGGAGGGGGCTGGGTCTCCCCTTGTGGGTGGGGGGGTCCCTTCCCTTGTGTGTGGGAAAGGGGTGCGTGGGTGGGGGGGGTTGGGCCTCCCCTTGTTGGTGGGGGAGGGGGGGGGGTATGGGTGGGGAGAGTGGGTGTGGGGTATCTGGGTGTGGGGGAGGGGTGTCTGGGGGGGTGAGGTGTTTCTGAGTGGGGGGGGGAGAGATGTTTTGGGGGGGTCTGAGTGGGGGGGGAGAGATGTTTTGGGGGGGTCTGAGTGGGGGGAGGGATGTTTTGGGGGGGTCTGAGTGGGGGGAGGGATGTTTTTGGGGGGAGAGATGTTTTGGGGGGGGTCTGAGTGGGGGGGGAGGGATGTTTTTGGGGGGGTCTCCCCTTGTGAAGGGGTCTCCCAGACACGTGGGGGGGGGGGGAATTTTCCCTATCTGTTCCTCCAGCTCCATGTTTGAATCACGTGTTCAAGCTGAGGGGTGGGTTGGAGTCTGACCCCCCCCCCCCCAAAAAAAAAAACCCCACAGAAATAATCCCCCCCCAGAAAACAAACTCCATCAATAAACAATATTCAATGGATGAGGCAGACCGGAAGCGGGGAGGTGGGGGGAGGGGGCAGAGCGCGACCTCTCAACCAAACTTGGGAGAGCCGGGCGCGGTGACGCACGTGGCGGGGCGGGGCCACACGCGTGGGCGGGGCGTGCGCGGCCGGGCCAATGGCGGGCGGCGGCCGGGCGCGCGGGGGGCGGGGCTGCGTGGCGGCCAGCAGGTTGGGGTGCGCGGGGCCGGCGGACTATAAGAGGGGCGGCGGGCGGCGCGGCGGGTCTCTTTCTCTTTGGGCGGCAGTGCAAGCGCGCGGTGTGAGGAAGAGGCGCTCGTCCCGATTCATTGTCAAAGAACAAAAACAAAAACTACTATTCTTTACCCCCCCCCCCCCCCGTATCATGTCTGAAGACGGCGCGGAGTACAGGTGAGACAGCGGGGGGAGGAGGGGCCGCGGTGTGAGGGGGAAGCGGACTCAAAATGGCGGCGCTGCGGGGGGGGGGGGGGGGGAAGAACGGGTTCCCCTCCTGCCCCCTCCCTCCGGCCAGGTTATTATTTATGGAGGACAGCGGCCGGCTGCTTACCGTTAGGCGGTGAGGGGGAGGTGGGCGGCTGGCCTCGCTTCGGGGCGCCGGTTGCTGGCGCGCGACTGGCGGTTAGTCGGCGGCCAACGGCTCTTTATTCAAACTGGAACGTGGGATTGGCTCGCGGGGCCGGGGGGGATGGGGGAGGGGGTGAAGTAAAATGGCGGCCGGCGCGGGGAGGAAGATGGCGGCGGCCGGGGGGTGGGGGAGCCGGGCCGCTCCACGCGCGCCGCGCTCTGGCTAGTGCGCACGCGCAGCCGGCCCCGAGCCGCATGGCACGGCGGTGTGCGCAGGCGCGGCGATCCGCCCGTCGGGCCCCCCCCGGGTGGTACCCGGAAGCGGAAATGGTGGCTGGGTTGACCCCCCCCCAAACCAAGACAGGGGGATGTGACCCCCCCCCCTCGGGAGTGGGACTAGTTCGGGATGTGAGGGTCTCTTTCTTAATCCCTCCCTGGGGGCTAGTTGGGGGGGGGGGAGGAAGAGGATCACCTTCTGACCGCCCCCCCCCCCCTTTCCCAAGGGCTATTTGGGGATGTGACGATCTGTCTTAACCCCTCCCTGGGGATGTGGAGATCCCCTTTTCTCTTCCCCCCCCACCCCCCCCAACTAGGGCTATATCCCCCCCCACACACACACACACACTACTGGGGCTATGTGGGGACGAGAGGATCTCTTTCCTAAACTCCCCCCGGGGATGTGAGGATCTCTTTCTTACCCCCCCCCCCCCCCAGACTGGGGCTAGTTGGGGTTATAATGTGACCCGTTCTTCTTGCCCCCCCAAGGTCCCAAGGTTAGGTGGAGTCGGTGGCGAGCAAGGTCCCCAGATCATTCATCTTTGTGCAGTGTTATGCAGTTGTCCTTGCGCTGCTGTTACTAACGGGACACATCCTGTCTTGTGTAATATTTGCCAGCCTCTTTTGCAAGAAAAGTGGGAGTTAAGCTGCTGCCGAGTGTTGATGACTAATGTGTTTCTACGTCACCTTTGAACACTGCAGCAAGCCCTGTAACTCTGCACTCTCTCAGTAATCCCAGTCTCACTTGACCCATCAGCGAGGCAGTGTGTATTTCTAACCCCCTCTTTGCTGTTTTTTAGATCCAATGACCATGGCTGCCCTGATGGAATGGAACCCGAAGGGGTTATTGAGGTGAGTAAGATGGAGCTATGGCTGTGTGCTTTAAACTCAGTAACAGGTAGAAATTAAATGCTCCCAACCATGTACATTCCTGTTCCCCTCCAATATGCTCCTGTGATGATTGGGATATTGACTGACATCAGTGGAGAGCGCAGCAGCATCTAATCTTGTTTGTGTGCTGCTGCCTAAAATTTAAGATTCCATCCCCAATCAATTGGGCCCAGGCCATGGGCAAGGTGGTAGCTTTGATGTGGTACTGTCTTTATTTGACCTGGGGTATAATAATTAACCGTGTTCATCCCAGTATATTCTGACAGTGAATCAATACTGGTTCATGCGATGGGCACAAGATGCTGAATGAGAACATTAGTGCACGGTGTCTCCCTGGGCCTGAGAATTTGCAGCCCTCTGGGGGGGAAATTCTCATCTGTCTTTAATGGCTGACCTTTATCTTGTGGCTATGTTCTAGCTTCTACAGCCAGGGCAATCAACCTTCCATTGTTTGCCTTGTCAACTCATTTGAACTAGTTTCAATGAGACACGGTGCAGGATGCCTACCCTGGGTTCCCATCCTGCGGCGATAATGCAGTCGCAAGCGATGTCCTTGCAGATTTTTTAAATAAGTACCCAATTCTTTTTTTCCCCAATTAAGGGGCAGTTTAGCACACCAAACCTGAACAAGGAGAATGTGCAAACTCTACAGTGACCCGGGATCGAGTGTGTTCTCGGTGTGTGGGTTGAGACTGGGGGTTGGTTCCACTTGACATTTGGAATGATTGTCTTTGCAGAGCAACTGGACTGAGATTGTGGATAACTTTGATGACATGAACCTCCGAGAAAACCTCCTCCGTGGGATCTATGCCTATGGTTTTGAAAAGCCATCTGCCATCCAGCAGCGAGCCATTCTTCCCTGCATCAGGGGTAGGAATTGTACTGAATAGTAAGCACAACCTCCCACGGGGGCAGGTTTAGGAGTAAGATGCTGAACACTTGGATAATGGTTAACACAGCAATGTTTGAAACGGTTTATTTGTGGTTATACATACAGAAGCCACTTCTTATAACTGGGATAGAATTTTACATGGGTGGGTTCTTTACACAATATAAGCGAACTTTAGTGTGCACCATTGACATACTTTTGCCTGTACTGAGCTGCTTTGGGATCAGCAAATTTAGGCTTCATCCCCAGTCAATGGGCAAGGGGGTACCTTTTATGTGGTACTGTGCTTAAATCTGACCTGGGGTATAATAACTAACCCATATTCATCCCAGTATATTCTGACAGTGAATTAATACTGGTTCATGCAATGGGCACAAGATATTCCATGAAAGTTTTAACTCTATGCACATAATAAACTCATACAGTGGAGCCTACAAACTCGTTGTGATTGTAATTGACAGTGGTTTTGTATACAAAGTCTGACAGAGGAGGAGGTGTGTACAGATAATGGAGCTGCTTGTGTTGGTCAGTAGCTCTGATTCTGGGTTGGTTGGTTCTATCGAATAACACAACTTGCAGTAATTGGTGACCTCCTCTTCTAGAGTACGATGTCATTGCCCAGGCACAGTCGGGGACGGGCAAAACTGCCACGTTTGCCATTTCTATCTTGCAACAGCTAGATGTAGGCCTAAAGGAGACACAGGCCTTGGTGTTGGCCCCAACTAGGGAGCTGGCTCTACAGGTAAGAGGGCTGTTTTGTCTACTCTTTTGCTTTCTGAGGATGGGTTCCATGCCTAACTGGCTGTAAATTGGTGGGGCCCATTGTCAGTAGGTGCGGAGTAAATTTCTGTCTAGGCTTGAAGTCAATTGTCATTCTTTGCTGATTTTGCCTTTATAAAGAGCTCTTCGTGGAAGTCTGGTTGCAGGCTAGCCTTGTAACTGCAGATCACTAAATGTACAGACATCTTGATCGTTAATGGCTTTGGAGGCTCCTGGGTAACATTACTTTTCCTTCTTAGATTCAGAAGGTCATTGTGGCTTTGGGAGACTACATGGGCGGGACCTGCTTCTCCTGCATTGGTGGCACCAATATCCGAGCGGACATGCAGAAGTTTCAGCTGGAGGCTCCACATGTTGTGGTCGGGACCCCAGGCCGTGTGTTTGACATGATGAACCGGCAGCATTTGTGTAAGTACATTGGAGGGAATAGGTTTAATTCAGGGCTAAGCCCTCAAATAGTTAACAGAAAATTTGTGTCCTTTGCACATCCTTCGTGACAATCAATGCATTACTTTAATAATAGAAAATGTTGCACAAACACAGCAGGTCTGGCAGCATCTGCGAAGAGAGAAGCAAACCGGCACATTATTAATTGTCTGGAAACTTGTTTCTCACTCCAGATGCTGCCAGACACGTGTTCTTCCAGCATCTTCTGCTTTTGTTCCAGATCTCCAAAATCAGCAAGGGTTTTATTTTAATTGAGTTATTTCATCTCTGGACAAGCAGCTAATCAGAAAGCAGGCATTTGGTCTGTTTTTTAAAATCTGGCTGCAGGTTGGTTAGCATTAGATTAGGGTTAGGCTAACCCTAACCCTAATTAGTCCCACAGAGCTGCATCTTGCCTGAGCCATGGCACCTTTTTATAATGTCGAACTCCCTCTACCATGCGCTTGGCTAGGTCAGCCTAAATCCTGTGCCAGTGAGGGTCTAGATGTCTTCACTGGCTCAGACCTATTGTTAACTAGGTTCTTCGGTAAACAGATTTTGTTGCTAAGAAACAAACTGGCATGTTTTAATGGTTACCCTTTGTTTTAGCTACAAGATACATCAAGATGTTTGTTTTGGATGAAGCAGACGAAATGTTGAGCAGAGGGTTCAAGGACCAGATCTATGAAATATTCCAGAAACTCAACACTTCTATTCAGGTAAGCCTCCATTTGCTAGAGCAAGTGTGTCCCCATTTGTGGAACACCTGTAGGGATTAAAAGGATTTTACTATTTATTACTGAATTTGGCACTTATTAATGTGGTAACTGATGTGACCGACCCTCCAGATCTCAGTGTGTTCGAAAGTGGAATCATGTGCATGTTACGCCGTGTATCAAAACTTGCCATAGATTCTGGATTCAGTGACCACTAAAAGTTAGAATTAGGATTCAGTTTGGTTCTAGGATAGCCGTGTCTTTGATATTGTACTGTTCCTTTTTAAACCTTTATTGTCCTGTTCAAGTATCCTACTGAAGCCAGGAACCCTGGTTAAATCTGGTGTTCTTGGCAATGACTGTCGGGTTTGTTGGGACATAGATTAATGCCCCACTCACATTGATCTGGGAGAAGTGGACCTCTTTCTTAATGTCCAGTGCTTTTACCTGTAGATGTGGTGGCACAGTCTCTCTGATCGCAATCTGTATTCAGACAGATTAATCTGAATACTGAAACCCTCTAATGGCTTCCCTTTTTAAAACAGGTGGTTTTGTTATCTGCCACAATGCCTTCTGATGTGCTGGAAGTGACAAAGAAGTTTATGCGTGAACCAATTCGCATTCTTGTGAAGAAAGAGGAGTTGACGCTGGAGGGAATTCGACAATTCTACATTAATGTGGAGCGAGAGGTGAGCGACACTGGGATTTTCTTTTGTTTGTTTTATTTTTACAATTGAGGGGCAATTCAGCGTGACACGGGGAGAATGTGCAAACCCCCATGCGGTGGGATTTTCTTGCTAAATCTGCCACCACTTCATAGCCAAGCTGGAGAAGGGGATAACTTTGATCACTGCCTCTTGACCCCAATTAAGCCATTTGTGTCCAGAGAGCGCTTTATTTCCATGTGGCCCTTTGTACTACTTTGAGATGCAAGCTCTCTGGTAGAGAGACAATCTGCACCCAATTTTGGATTAGTTTGTGGTTTTACACAGGTTTTATGCAGTTACGATATTTGTCCAAATGGTGGTAACATTGAATTACATTCTATAATGGCATCTTGCTATCTGCTTGTCCTTAGGAATGGAAGCTAGACACTCTGTGTGATCTCTACGAGACTCTCACCATCACTCAGGCTGTTATCTTCATCAACACACGGAGAAAGGTGGATTGGCTGACGGAGAAGATGCTGGCGAGAGATTTCACCGTCTCTGCTCTGGTGAGGTTCAGTAAAATGCTGTAGTTTCACTTTACCCTTGAATGTTGTAGCAATCCACCTGGTGGCATGACCAAGTCACTCAGTCTGGTTGCTTCAGCGAGGAATTGGGGGATCTCCCTGACCCGTGAATTATTGAGCGGAGCAGCTGCAGGCATCACTGGTGTGGAGCTGATGGCTTCTATGTTTCTTTACAGCATGGTGACATGGAGCAGAAGGAGAGGGATCTTATTATGAGAGAGTTCCGATCTGGGTCCAGCCGTGTTCTCATTACTACTGACTTGTTGGTAAGTTGAAGCATTTAATCAGGACGCGTGACGTAACCCTGAGTGAGTGGCAGCTGAAAGGGGATGTAAATCATTTGTAATAATCTGCTTGGACAAAGCTCCAGAGAGCCCCTCGTTTTCCACAAAGATCACTTGTTCTTTTTGGATTTGGGCTTTTTGGTAGAATAGTGGCCTGTACTCCACAGTGAATTCTGGACTTGACCCAAGTTCACTACTTATTATGCAGGCAACACTGTCTTTTTTTTATAAATCTGAGCTGGCTGTCATGGGGCTTCTCTTTGCGCTGAAGGTGAGATGGGTCTCTGAGCATTAAAGCAGTAATCTCTGTACTGTGACTGAGCTGCTGGCATCAACATGACCCAAGTCACTTGTTAGCAGTGCACATAATCTCTGGTCACTGAAATGAAGCCGTTGACATTTTGAGGGTGTGAAGTTTTGTCGCTTGCTGGGATCTTAGTAATGAAGCCGGTGGGTTTATTTCAGGCTCGTGGAATCGATGTTCAGCAAGTGTCCCTGGTTATCAACTATGATCTGCCTTCCAACCGTGAGAACTATATTCACAGGTGAGTGGTGAGCCACATCTTTCTGCAATTGTCCCGCTTGTCTGCCACAGTGCAAGCAGGCATCCTTGCTGCAAACACTCACTTTAACTCCCCTCCTCCTCCTGCAGAATTGGCCGCGGAGGGCGTTTTGGACGCAAGGGTGTTGCCATAAACCTAATCACCGAAGAGGACAGACGGACGCTGCGTGACATTGAATCGTTCTACAACACTACTGTGGATGAGATGCCGATGAACGTGGCCGATCTGATCTGATTTTTTTGAGTTTTGCGAAGCTGTGATTGAGGCTGTGAATGCTGACTGGTTTACTCGCAATCACAGGGTCTTTTCTTTTTAAACTTGGTGTTGAGTGTCGCCTGGATGCTCAGGACTGATCACATTGCATAGAACACTGGTGATCAGGTTCCTTGTCCTCCCTCCTTGAAAGGTTCAGACTGGCAATGGGGTGGGGAAAGAAAATACTTATGGGGTCATTAAGAATTCTGGGTAAGTACTTTTTCAGGCCCAGTCTTTTAGATTTAGTAGCATTAGATATTCTTCATCATGTAACCATGTATTTGCGGGCCCGGAAGTATCACAGATGTTTGCAGTCTGCCAACTATGTGAAGCCAGCTTATTTCAGGATAATGTTTGGGATTCAGAGTGGAGTGTGGGATAGCCTCTTGGGATGTGTGTTAATCACGGACAGAGATCATGTACAAATCTTGCATTGTCTGTATAGTATTTATTAAATGCTGTTCAATAAATTTGTATTTGTTTACATGCATTGTCCTGGGAATCTTCAATGGTCTTAATAACTTTTGTGCTTTGGAGCAGGGCAGGGACTTGATGTGTGTGGGGCCGCTGTCCACTATTTTCCCCAGAGTGGGAAAACATGGGGGGGGGGGGGCTGATGATCCTTCTCTTAATGACACCCGTGCAGAGAGTTACTACTCTGCCTGTTGGTGCGGGCTGTGTTTTGTAGCTCCTTGTGCTGGTCGGGTGAAGGCCTGGCACTTGGGCTTTCCCCTCCTGATATATCTCCATTCCTCTTAGCCAAAGTACAGCAAGTTGTTGAGCTCACCTCGTGTTGCTGCAGAGTAGCGTCCTGTGTCTGTTCTCTCGTGCATCTGGCTTTGGATGTTGCACTTTATAAAGTCATGTATTATTGAAAATTAAACTTGGTAAAAGACTGACCACTGATGTTTGGTTACATTATTTTACTGATCTTTCTTGATTCTGCTGCTGTGTTGTGCATGGTGAAGCGTGTTTCTGACACTGAAAAGTCTGACTTTGCTTTTAGATTAGCTTTGTGCCACTGAATCTTGAGCTTTCACCATTAACCAGCTCTGTGTAACACAATCTGTCCAAAGTTAGACTCCAAAACAACCTTGCGCTTGTGTGCATGGATGAATTACAAACAAATACTGACTCTGCAATATATAAACATGCAAGGGGCCCAACTAAACCAAAGATTTTATGGTAGCACAGCACTCCGGCCAACTTGAGATAGGAATTTTCTAAAATTTAAAGTAACCAATTCATTACCCCCCCCCCCCCGCAATTTAGCATGGCCAATCCACCTGCGTCGTGGGGGTGTAAGACCCTCAGACAGGTGGAGAAAGATGGGAATACTAATGGCATAACCGTTTAGTGTTGACCAGTCTCTTGGAGCACAATACCATTTTAGGCATTGTACTTTTGGGGGGGGGGGGGGGTCTTGGACATGGAGAAGTTACTAATCTGCTGGTTCTTAATGTTCAATACTCAACTGGTCAGGCAGCACGTGTAGGTTTATGGTCGACTAAGAAATGGGATTGAGTAGGCCATTCAGCCCCATTTGCCTGCTCTGCTAGCCGCTAGGAATGCGCCAGGGTAAATTGAGACCTGTCATTGTAAATTCCAATGAGTCCCAACCTGGTTAAACTTTGCTCACAAGGTAATCCCTCCACAGCGGTGGGGGGGGGGGGAAAGAGAGAAAGAAGAAAAGAGATGATCCGAGTGAGCATCTGCATATACCATGGGCTCTAGGCCCATATGTACCTTGTCGAATGTCTCCCAAGTCCAAATACAAATTGTTACTGGTGCAAAATACCTGTTTCAACTTTTTCCGTTTGCAAGTGCCCCAGGATGAGCCCCAGATTCACTTTAATAATCTTTATTGGTGTCACAAATTACATGAACACTGCAATGACGATCCCCAGTCGCCACATTCCGGCATCTGTTCGGGTACACGAGGGAGAATGTTGAGGACATCTTTTCTAAGGGGCCTGTGCTCACTGACTTCTTACACTCTCGCATACTCAGTTTCTACATTTTAGTCTTTTGCTGCATTCTGATTATTGGGGCTATCACTGACTTTCGCCTCCTCTGCTTTCTCTCTATTTAGTACACACCGTAGCCATAGTTGGTTTTTCCCTCCTAGAATCTTTCCAGCTTTGGCTAGGAGTTATGAATTGCCTCCTATATCTGCCACTGCTTCTTTACTGCCTTTCCCACTAATCTAACCACTCAGTCCACTCCCTTAAGTTCAACTCAGTTTGCAACTTTGTTTCTCCTCCTGATGTCCAGGGCCAGTTTTCTCTTACCCCCCCCCCCCCTGGAAAACTAGGGAGTCCTACCACCGGAAGTGGCGGTAGAGAGCAGGTCACGTGTTCTGGGCGTGAGGGCGATTCCTCCATTTTGTAGCTACCAGCAGTGCTGGTGTGAGTTCCAGGGCCTCTGGTGGACAACCCATGAAGAAGCTGTAAACGGGGGGGGAAAAAGCAGCGTAAAGATAATCACGAGGTGTGGATTATTAATTGTGCCACTGCAAATCAGGATTCAAAGTTCATGTGTGTTATAGGTAAGGAAAGCTTTAAAACGCAGGGATGTTTGAAGACTAAACGGGGTGAGTTCGAGGGCAGACCTTTAACGGATGCAGTGAGATCTTAAATCATCAGAAATGTAACATTGAATGACAAAGAAAGTGGTATCGGGAGGACCCAGCAGGCTCACCTGTCGCATGAAAGGTAAGCGAAAACGGTGGGTCAGCCAATGTGTGGGTCCCGAAGGATGGCCGGTACCAAAAATGGGTCCTGGGCAAAGAAAGGTTTGAAAAACACTGGTCCAGACACGGCTTCCAAAATCTTCCCCTTTCCCAAATGAGTCTAGATCTTCTCTTAACTGTTCTCGTTTCATCTCTTATAACAGTGCTACCCCACCACCTTTTCCCTGTCCTCTCAAAAGGCCAGATATCCTGGATAAGCTTGCAGTTTTGATCGCCTTGTAACATGTTTCTGTAATCACTGAGGGATCATATCCATTTACCTCTATTGGCACTCAGTTCAGCTACCTTTATTCATTAAGACACAGCTTGACTTTTTAAATCCTAACTTACTTGTATTGTGGCCTTCATTACCCTAGCTGTACCCAATTATTATTTTTCCCAATTAAGGGCCAATTTAGCGTTGGCCAATCCACCTAACCTGCACATCTTGGGGTTGTGGGGGGCGAAACCCACGCAAACACGGGGAGAATGTGCAAACTCCACACGGTCAGTGACCCAGAGCCGGGATTCGAACCATGGTCCTCAGCGCCGTGAGGCAGCAGTGCTAACCACTGCGCCGTGCGATGCCCTTGCTGTTCTTTTATTACTGTTCCCCAACTACACTGGCAAACAATCCGTTCTAGTCCTGCCCAGGTGTAACCTGCCCAGCTTTTACTGGTCCCACCTGTACCAGGAAACTGAAACCCTGCCCCTTGCACCACCTTCTAGCCACCTACTCATTGATATCTCCTACTATTTCTACTCCTGACTAGCATGTGGCACTGATAATATTCCTGGGATCACTACCTTTGAGGTGCTACTTTTCAACTTCCTAGTTCCCTCGGCATTTAGGAGTCATCCTTTTTTTTATACCCTTGTTGGTACTGGTGTGTACCACGACCACTGGCTGTTCCCCCTTCCCCGGAATATCATGTAGCTGCTCTCCCAGCCTTGACCCTAGCACCAGGGAGGTGTCTCCTTTTGGGGCACAGAAATACCTATCTATATACCCCTTTCAATCAAATACTCTGCAACCATTGCACTCCCACATTTGTTAGCCCCTTGCCTGTGCACAGAACCAACTGTGGTGCAACAAAATTGGCTGTTGCCACTTTCCTGGGAGGCCAATCAACCTCAACAGCATCCAAAGCTATATTTTGTAGGGGATTAGCCACAGGAGATTCCTGCTCTGCCTGGTGGTCACCCACTCCCTTCCTCCCTGTGGACTTAGCCGGCGATGTGACCACTCTCTGTATGTGCTATCCATTGTATTCTCTGCCTTGTGGATGTCTACTGTGTTCCCAGCTGCTGCTCCAGGGCAGGCACGGTCGCACAGTTGCTCCACAGCACCAGGTTCGATTCCCCGCTGGGTCACTGTCTGCGGAGTCTGCACGTTCTCCCCGTGTGTGCGTTGGTTTCCTCCCACAGTCCAAAGATGTGCAGGTTAGGTGGATTGGCCGCGATAAATTGCGTGACCGCAAGCCTGCGCCGATCCAGATCCTCTATCTAAAGCTGTCGCCTATTTTCTAAGGATCTGTATCCCTCTGCTTTCCCATTCATGTATCTGTCTAGATACATCTTAAATGACGCTATTGTGCCCGCCTCTACCACCTCCACCAATGC
Organism: Scyliorhinus torazame; assembly: GCF_047496885.1. NCBI lineage: Eukaryota > Metazoa > Chordata > Chondrichthyes > Carcharhiniformes > Scyliorhinidae > Scyliorhinus > Scyliorhinus torazame. The sequence continues at coordinate 6,617,987 of NC_092737.1, forward strand.
GTTCCGGGCACCCACCACCCTCTGCGTAAAGAACTTTCCACGCATATCTCCCTTAAACTTTTCCCCTCTCACCTTGAACTCGTGACCCCTAGTAATTGAGTCCCCCACTCTGGGGGAAAAAGCTTCTTGCTATCCACCCTGTCTGTACCTCTCATGATTTTGTAGACCTCAATGCGTTCCCCCCTCAACCTCTGTCTTTCTAATGAAAATAATCCTAATCTACTCAACCTCTCTTCATAGCTAACGCCCGCCATACCAGGCAACATCCTGGTGAACCTCCTCTGCACCTTCTCCAAAGCATCCACATCCTTCTGGTAATGTGGCGACCAGAACTGTACGCAGTATTCCAAATGTGGCCGAAAAAAGTCTTATACAACTGTAACATGACCTGCTGACTCTTGTACTCAATACCCCGTCCGATGAAGGCATGCATGCCGTATGCCTTCTTGACCACTCTATCGACCTGTGCAGCCACCTTCAGGGTACAATGGACCTGAACACCCGGATCTCTCTGTACATCAATTTTCCCCAGGGAAGATAAGCTATGGTCTAATTGAACAGTAGAGCAAAGGGGCTGTCTCTATTTCTCCTCTTTTAGAGAAGGTTTCAATGTGAGTTGATGCTTTAAATGATAGAGGTCTGGAGTAAGCTGATGGGGCAGGAGCTACTAAATTGAGAGAAGAAATGACGGTGCGAGTTAGGCGGGTGGAGAGAATCCAGAAGAGGAAGGCAACATGGAGGTTCTGGCCAAGCGCCCAGGGGCAGATGAAATGGGTGCAACCCTCGATGTGTGCAGCAGATGACTGCCTCTTCACTTCTTGACGATAGATGGCGCAGTTGGCGTTCTGATACTTGACCAGTCAACACGGCGGGATGGGTCAAATTTAGGTTCAAATAGCATTTCCAAGGAGAGTAGGTTGTGGGGAAAGAATTTCAGAGCCCACGCAGAATGGCACTGCCTATTGGAGCAATTAAATTGGGAATATACAAGAGGCGGGGATTTGAGATGGCGGAGAGTTGAATGGCTGGAGGGGGTCATGAACTGGAAAGCGAATCCCCCTTTCTCACTGTCAGAGGGTCAGTGCTGAGGGGGTGCCGCGCTGTCAGAGGGTCAGTACTGAGGGAGTGCCGCGCTGTCAGAGGGTCAGTACTGAGGGAGCGCCGCACTGTCAGAGGGTCAGTACTGAGGGAGTGCCGCACTGTCAGAGGGTCAGTACTGAGGGAGTGCCGCACTGTCAGAGGGTCAGTACTGAGGGAGTGCCGCACTGTCAGAGGGTCAGTACTGAGGGAGTGTCGCACTGTCAGAGGGTCAGTACTGAGGGAGTGCCGCACTGTCAGAGGGTCAGTACTGAGGGAGTGCCGCACTGTCAGAGGGTCAGTACTGAGGGAGTGTCGCACTGTCAGAGGGTCAGTACTGAGGGAGTGCCGCACTGTCAGAGGGTCAGTACTGAGGGAGTGCCGCACTGTCAGAGGGTCAGTACTGAGGGAGTGCTGCACTGTCAGAGGGTCAGTACTGAGGGAATGCCGCACTGTCAGAGGGTCAGTACTGAGGGAGTGCCGCACTGTCAGAGGGTCAGTACTGAGGGAGTGCCGCACTGTCAGAGGGTCAGTACTGAGGGAGTGCCTCACTGTCAGAGGGTCAGTACTGAGGGAGTGCCGCACTGTCAGAGCGTCAGTACTGAGGGAGTGCCGCACTGTCAGAGGGTCAGTACTGAGGGAGTGCCGCACTGTCAGAGGGTCAGTACTGAGGGAGTGCCGCACTGTCAGAGGGTCAGTACTGAGGGAGTGCCGCACTGTCAGCGTCAGTACTGAGGAAGTACCGCACTGTCAGAGGGTCAGTACTGAGGGAGTGCCGCACTGTCAGAGGGTCAGTGCTGAGGGAGTGCCGCATTGTCAGAGGGTCAGTACTGAGGGAATGCCGCACTGTCAGAGGGTCAGTACTGAGGAAGTACCGCACTGTCAGAGGGTCAATACTGAGGGAGTGCCGCACTGTCAGAGGGTCAGTACTGAGGGAGTGCCGCACTGTCAGAGGGTCAGTACTGAGGGAGTGCCGCACTGTCAGAGGGTCAGTACCGAGGGAGTGCCGCACTGTCAGAGGGTCAGTACTGAGGGAGTGCCGCACTGTCAGAGGGTCAGTACTGAGGGAGTGCCGCACTGTCAGAGGGTCTGGAGGGTGCTCGAGTTTGTTCTGCTGTTTAAACGGATGACGCTTCCTCAGACAGAGTAGCTCACGCCAAACCAATGCTCTGGAGCTGACTCAACTGATCATGTGCCTGTCACAAGACATGGAACTGCACCCTCATCAGTTTTCACTCTGCAAATCCCCACATTGGGAAATCTTTGCGCTGTCATTCTTTAACCATTCTGTAAATCCCACACCCCCAGAGGCAAGTCTGCCCCCTGCCCCCCCCCCCCCCCCCACCCGCCCCCACAACGGGGGAGGGGTTGAACCAGCCTCCAACCCGTCAAATCCCCCTCGGATTCTTATTTCTTTTGTGTCGAATGTATTTCATTCCAAACGTATTAGAAAATACAAAGACATGAATCACAGCCGGAGGAAGCGGTACAGGCCCCCCCCCCCAGCCACGGGCCGCCATCCCTGGTGGCGTGGCCATAAGACATAGGAGCGGAAGTAAGGCCATTCGGCCCATCGAGTCCACTCCACTATTCAATCCTGGCTGATTTCAACTCCATTTACCCGCTCTCTCTCCATAGCCCTTAATTCCTTGAGAAATCAAGAATCTATCAACGTCTGTCTTAAAGACACTCAACGTCCCGGCCTCCACCGCCCTCTGTGGCAATGAATTCCACAGACCCACCACTCTCTGGCTGAAGAAATTTCTCCTCATCTCTGTTCTAAAGTGACTCCCTTTTATTCTAAGGCTGTGCCCCCAGGTCCTAGTCTCCCCTGCTAATGGAAACAACTTCCCTACATCCACCCTATCTAAGCCATTCATTATCTTGTAAGTTTCTATTAGATCTCCCCTCAACCTCCTAAACTCCAATGAATATAATCCCAGGATCCTCAGACGTTCATCGTATGTTAGGCCTACCATTCCTGGGATCATCCGTGTGAATCTCCGCTGGACCCGCTCCAGTGCCAGCCTGTCGAACCTTCCCTCGTAAGACAAATCCCCCCACAACGCGCGCGACCATTCGAGTAAACATTCTCTGAGCTGCCTTTCTTTCCAATGAAGGGGCAATTTAGTGTGGCCAATCCACCTACCCTGCACATCTTTGGGTTGTGGGGGCGAGACCCACGCAGACACGGGGAGAATGTGCAAAACTCCACACGGACAGTGACCCAGGGCCGGGATCGAACCCGGGACCTCGGCACCATGATTCCCTCACTCGGAGACCGACACACCCTCACTCGGAGAAAAGACAACAACATTAAATCCACAGTGGAAATTGCAAGGGAATAAAGTCCAGGAGGACTGATGAACTGCAGGATAATAACGTCATCCATCGCCCAGAGTGACAGATTCTTCATCAGGGAGGGAATCGAGGATCATCCTATCTTTCTGCTCCTCCGGCATGGATGGGCACCCTCGTCCAGTGAGACGCCAGAGGAGTGACCCTCGGGGGGTCAGCTCTGGTGGGGTCGCAGAGACCCTCGCTGTCTTGTAGTCTCGCGTAGTAGCTTTTAGATCCCATTCTCCTCGCCGCTACACCCACTTGCCTTCCTAATCACCCGCTGGAACCCTCCCTGGTTCATGGACCAGGACGCCCAGACCCCTCTGCACCTCAGAGTCCCCCCCCCCCCCCCCCCCCCCCCCCCCCCCCCACCGTACAACTACACCTTGCTACTTTCCTAACCTTCCTGCCCAGGGTGGGCACGTTCGCACTCTCTCACATTGCCCCCTCAGCTGCCAGGGATTTTCCTCCTTCTCCACGTACCGGGGGGGGGGGGGGGGGGGGGGGAAGTGCTGACAACCACGAGCTCGCGTTGGATTGGTCCACGACGTGCCGTTCCCTCCCGCGCGTGGCTGACCCGCAAATTGAGTTTCTTTGAGAAGTACGAAAGCCACGGTAGTTAACCCGCGCAAAGATAATCTTTCAGCAGTCCCAGCTCGGGCTTCGCCTGGCGTATTGGCTCCAATTCCTGCAGAAGGAGGCCATTCAGCCCATCAAGTCCGTACCAGCCCTCCAAACGCGCATCGTGGACTCAGTGGCGTCACCCTGCCTCTTCCCCGTAACCCCTACGCAGCACGGTAGCACAGTGGTTAGCACTTTGGCTTCACAGCTCCAGGGTCCCGGGTTCGATTCCCGGCTTGGGTCACTGCCTGTGCGGAGTCTGCACGTCCTCCCCGTGTCTGCGTGGGTTTCCTCCGGGTGCTCCGGTTTCCTCCCACAGTCCAAAGATGTGCAGGTTAGGGTGGATTGGCCGTGATAAATTGCCCCTTAGTGTCCGAAAAGGTTAAGTGGGGTTACGGGGATAGGGTGGAGGTGTGGGCTTCAGCAGGGCGCTCTTTCCAAGAGCCGGTGCAGACTCGATGGGCCGAATGGTCTCCTTCTGCACTGTAAATTCTATGATTCTATGAAGGGGGGGAAAGGAGAGAGAGAGAGCGGGAGGGAGAGTATCATTGCTTAAGATCGCTCTTCCAAAAGGCCAGCATGGGTTTGACAAGCCGAATGGTTGTCTTCGAAGCAGGGACAATTCCCGGACCGCACCTTTCGAGCTTAATTTCCTTTTCCCCAAGGTCCCCGCCCTGATCGTTTGGCACAGGCCCAAAGACGCGCGGGGCGGGTGAATTGGCCGCGCTAAAGTTGCCCCTTAATTGGGGGGGATAAAAAGAACTGGGTTCTCGAAATGTATGAATCTTGGCTCTCGTGCGTCTCTCTTGCAAGCGAGCGCCATGAATTGGTTTCAATTTGAGTTGGCAATGAGGCGGATTAAGGATTTGCCCTGCCTCTCAATGGAACTTGAAAGAATGGGGCAGAAGAATTTTTTTTTTTTAAAGATATTTTTTCAGCTCAACGACGCTTGCTGACTCACTGCTGACTGGTGAACCTATGAAATGTTGTGGCTTTTATATTTGAGCTCCAAATGATTGGCTGTGTAAAAATGCACAGTGTGTGGGTGTTCGGCCCAGGGGGGTGGGGGAGGTCAGTTTCATTTCCTGAAATTGACGACTTAAAGCAAAACGAAACCTGTGGACTTGCGCAAGACTTCTCCATTCCAGCCCGGGAGAGAGTGAGTGAGTGTGAGAGAGGACAGGAGCAGAGAGAAAGAGAAAGAGACCATCTCAACACAGCAGGATCATGCCCCAGGCCATGTTCGCCTCCCTCCTTTGCCTCTTCTTGGCCGCAGGGGCAGCCGGTGAGTTTGCAAAAACAGAAAAAGTTCTCCTTAAAACTTTGTTTTTAAGAAAAAAAAAAGTTCATTAACCACCCCTGCAAAGAGAAACAAACGCAACAGGGCTTTAAGAAAGATCTACTTAAAGCCATTTCCCTCCCCATGTCCCCAGGCTGCATTTGCACCGAGGGGATTTCACACAAGGGACAAAGTTTGGAAACAAAGTTAGTTGAGACGTGAGAAACTTTTGGAGAGGGTGAATCACAGTGTCAGGAAGCGAGGGAGGGTGTTTGCTAATTTAAATATTGGGGTTTCTCACTGACTAAATGAAACTTTTAAAAGAAAGTATACATCTGTCTGTACTTTTATTGAAACAATCTTGTTTTAGAATCTAAATCTGGACATTTCTGAACTTTGTTTTTGAAACAAATAGAACCTTTTTGGGGGGCTCCCCGAACAGGCGCCGGAACGTGGCTTTTCACAGTAACTTCATTGGAGCCTACTTGTGACAAGGAGACCACTCGGCCCGAAGCACCTGTGCTAGCCCACCCCCTTTCTGTTTGCAGGAAACATCCAGGCTGGCGGCCCACGTTTCCTTATCCAGTGGCCCTTTTGTCTTTTGAATGTTCCTATTGAGTCTGCTCCCGTAGGCCTACTACGGGGGGGGGGGGGGGTGGCGGAGTGGGTTAGCGCCGCTGCCTCACGACGCCCGGTTCGATTCCCGGCTCGGGTCACTGCCCGTGCGGAGTCTGCACGTCCTCCCCGTGTCGGCGTGGGTTTCCTCCGGGTGCTCCGGTTTCCTCCCACAAGTCCCAAAGAGGTTAGGTGGGTTGGCCGCGCTAAATTGCCCTTAGTGTCCAAAAAAGGTCAGGTGGGGTTACGGGGATAGGGTGGGCTTAAGTGGGGTGCGCTTTCCGAGAGCCGGTGCAGACGCGATGGGCCGAATGGCCCCCTTCTGCACTGTCGTTCTAGGGCAGCACGGGGGCGCAGTGGTTAGCACTGCTGCTGCACGGCGCCGAGGTCCCGGGTTCGATCCCGGCTCCGGGTCACTGCCCGTGTGGAGTTTGCACATTCTCCCCGTGTCTGCGTGGGTCTCGCCCCCACAACCCAAAGATGTGCAGGGTAGGCGGATTGGCCGCGCTAAGCTGCCCCTTCATTGGAAAAAATAAATTGGGTACTCTTAAATTTAAAAAAGTTCTTTGTGCGGGTTAGGTGGATTGTCCACGATAAATTGACTCAAAGTTCCAAAGGTTAGGCGGGGGTTACAGGGAGGGTGCAGTGGGCCTGTGTAGGGTGCTCTTTCGGGGGGGGGGGGTCAGTGTAGACTCGATGGGCCGAATGGCCACCATGTGCACTGCAGAGTTTCAATGATCACAACTGGTTGCATAATATATACTTTTTCAAAAGTTCCACGCAGTCCCCCCCCCCCCCCCCACTGTCTCCCAGATCTCTCCTGCCACCTCCCTCCCCTTCTGGTTCCCGACCCTCGTTTGGGAGACGGTTTTCCCTATTCGCCCTCCCAATCCATGGTGCTGCCAAAAGTGACTCTCCAAAGGTGCAACTGGTTGGGGAACGCCGAAGGGGGAAATCCAATCTGACTTTGCGTTTAGATCGGGCTTTTCACATCCAGCGGGCTTATCAAGCGTTCGTCCAGCGGGATGTGGGCCTCGCTGGCCGGGCCAGTTGCCCGTCCCCAACTGCCCCTCCAGAAGATGGCGGGCGAACCGCTGACTCCGCGTGGCGCAGGCACCGTGCTGTGAAGGGCGGATTCTGACCCGGCGGCGAAGGAACGCGACAGCCAATGGAATACCGCGTGCAGTTGCAATGCAGGAAGCGCTGCAGCCAATCTGCGAGGTTTGGCTTGTCACCTGCAAGGGGGCACCTCGGGCAGTGCAGCTGTCCCTCGGCACGGCGCCGCTGCGACGCCGGCCCACGTGTTTGCGCTGACGCGCTGGCGGGGCACTTGTGGTTCAGAGGTGAGAGGTGCCACGGCCGACGTGAGCTGAACCCTTTACAGGGTCCGGGACTAATTGGGTGGTTCTTTCCGGGAGTAGTAGAGTCGCAATGGTCTGAATGGCCTTCCCCATGCTGTATCGTTGTGTGATACGGTCGTGTTTGACTGCGAGCTGGGCACTTGCACACATCTCTCAGACTATCTTACTGACAATAGAATTATTGGATTTAATAATATTGATTTTTCACACTTATGTCAACTTCTCTGTTGCTTACTTCATCTTGAGTTCTCTCTCTGTCTCTGATTCTCTCTCTGTCTCTGATTCTCTCTCTGTCTGTCATTCTCTCTCTGTCTGTCATTCTCTTTCTGTCTGTGGGTCTCTCTGTCTGTGATTCTCTCTCTGTCTGTCATTCTCTCTCTGTCTGTCATTCTCTCTCTGTCTGTGGGTCTCTCTGTCTCTGATTCTCTCTCTGTCTGTGATTCTCTCTCTGTCTCTCGTTCACTCTCTGTGATTCTCTCTGTCTCTGATTCTCTCTGTGTCTGTGATTCTCTCTCTGTCTCTGATTCTCTCTCTGTCTGTCATTCTCTCTCTGTCTGTCATTCTCTCTCTGTCTGTGGGTCTCTCTGTCTGTGATTCTCTCTGTCGTTCTCTCTCTGTCTGTGATTCTCTGTCTGTCGTTCTCTCTCTGTCTGTCGTTCTCTCTCTGCCTGTGATTCTCTCTCTGTCTGTGGGTCTCTCTCTGTCTGTCATTCTCTCTCTGTCTGCCATTCTCTCTCTGTCTGTGATTCTCTGTCTGTCGTTCTCTCTCTGTCTGTCGTTCTCTCTCTGTCTGACATTCTCTCTCTCTCTGTCGTTCTCTCTCTGTCTGTCGTTCTCTCTCTGTCTGTCGTTCTCTCTCTGTCTGTGGGTCTCTCTGTCTCTGATTCTCTCTGTGTCTGTGATTCTCTCTCTGTCTCTGATTCTCTCTCTGTCTGTCATTCTCTCTCTGTCTGTCATTCTCTCTCTGTCTGTCATTCTCTCTCTGTCTGTGGGTCTCTCTGTCTGTGATTCTCTCTGTCGTTCTCTCTCTGTCTGTCGTTCTCTCTCTGCCTGTCGTTCTCTCTCTGCCTGTCATTCTCTCTCTGTCTGTCATTCTCTCTCTGTCTGTCGTTCTCTCTCTGTCTGCCGTTCTCTCTCTGTCTGTCATTCTCTCTCTGTCTGTCGTTCTCTCTCTGTCTGTCATTCTCTCTCTGTCTGTGATTCTCTCTCTGTCGTTCTCTGTCTGTCGTTCTCTCTCTGTCTGTGATTCTCTCTCTGTCTGTGATTCTCTCTCTGTCTGTCGTTCTCTCTCTGTCTGTCGTTCTCTCTCTGTCTGTCGTTCTCTCTCTGTCTGCCGTTCTCTCTCTGTCTGTGATTCTCTCTCTGTCTGTCGTTCTCTCTCTGTCTGTCGTTCTCTCTCTGTCTGCCGTTCTCTCTCTGTCTGTCGTTCTCTCTCTGTCTGTGATTCTCTCTCTGTCTGTGATTCTCTCTCTGTCTGTCGTTCTCTCTCTGTCTGTCGCTCTCTCTCTGTCTGTGATTCTCTCTCTGTCTGTGATTCTCTCTCTGTCTGTCATTCTCTCTCTGTCTGTCGTTCTCTCTCAGTCTGTGATTCTCTGTCTGTCGTTCTCTCTCTGTCTGTGATTCTCTCTCTGTCTGTCGTTCTCTCTCTGTCTGTCGTTCTCTCTCTGTCTGCCGTTCTCTCTCTGTCTGTTGTTCTCTCTCTGTCTGTCGTTCTCTCTCTGTCTGTCGTTCTCTCTCTGCCTGTCGTTCTCTCTCTGTCTGTCGTTCTCTCTCTGTCTGTCGTTCTCTCTCTGTCTGTCATTCTCTCTCTGTCTGTCGTTCTCTCTCTGTCTGTCGTTCTCTCTCTGTCTGTCGTTTTCTCTCTGCCTGTGATTCTCTCTCTGTCTGTCATTCTCTCTCTGTCTGTTGTTCTCTCTCTGCCTGTGATTCTCTCTCTGTCTGTCGTTCTCTCTCTGTCTGTCGTTCTCTCTCTGTCTGTCGCTCTCTCTCTGTCTGTCGCTCTCTCTCTGTCTGTCGTTCTCTCTCTGTCTGTCGTTCTCTCTCTGTCTGTTGTTCTCTCTCTGTCTGTTGTTCTCTCTCTGCCTGTGATTCTCTCTCTGTCTGTCGTTCTCTCTCTGTCTGTCGTTCTCTCTCTGTCTGTCGTTCTCTCTCTGTCTGTCGTTCTCTCTCTGTCTGTCATTCTCTCTCTGTCTGTCGTTCTCTCTCTGTCTGTGATTCTCTCTCTGTCTGTCGTTCTCTCTCTGTCTGTCGTTCTCTCTCTGTCTGTCGTTCTCTCTCTGTCTGTCGCTCTCTCTCTGTCTGTCGTTCTCTCTCTGTCTGTCATTCTCTCTCTGCCTGTCGTTCTCTCTCTGTCTGTCGTTCTCTCTCTGTCTGTCATTCTCTATCTGCCTGTCGTTCTCTCTCTGTCTGTCGTTCTCTCTCTGTCTGTCGTTCTCTCTCTGTCTGTGATTCTCTCTCTGTCTGTGGGTCTCTCTGTCTGTGATTCTCTGTCTGTCGTTCTCTCTCTGCCTGTCGTTCTCTCTCTGTCGTTCTCTCTGTCTGTCGTTCTCTCTCTGCCTGTCGTTCTCTCTCTGTCTGTCATTCTCTCTCTGTCTGTGATTCTCTGTCTGTCGTTCTCTCTCTGTCTGTCGTTCTCTCTCTGTCTGTCGTTCTCTCTCTGTCTGTGATTCTCTCTCTGTCTGTGGGTCTCTCTGTCTGTGATTCTCTGTCTGTCGTTCTCTCTCTGTCGTTCTCTCTCTGTCTGTCGTTCTCTCTCTGCCTGTCGTTCTCTCTCTGTCTGTCATTCTCTCTCTGTCTGTGATTCTCTGTCTGTCGTTCTCTCTCTGTCTGTCGTTCTCTCTCTGCCTGTCGTTCTCTCTCTGTCTGTCATTCTCTCGCTGTCTGTCGTTCTCTCTCTGTCTGTGATTCTCTCTCTGTCTGTGGGTCTCTCTCAGTCTGTGATTGTCTGTCTGTCATTCTCTCTCTGTCTGTCGTTCTCTCTCTGTCTGTCATTCTCTCTCTGTCTGTCGTTCTCTCTCTGTCTGTCGTTCTCTCTCTGTCTGTGATTCTCTCTCTGTCTGTCGTTCTCTCTCTGTCTGTTGTTCTCTCTCTGTCTGTGATTCTCTCTCTGTCTGTCGTTTTCTCTCTGCCTGTGATTCTCTCTCTGTCTGTCATTCTCTCTCTGTCTGTTGTTCTCTCTCTGCCTGTGATTCTCTCTCTGTCTGTCGTTCTCTCTCTGTCTGTCGTTCTCTCTCTGTCTGTCGCTCTCTCTCTGTCTGTCGCTCTCTCTCTGTCTGTCGTTCTCTCTCTGTCTGTCGTTCTCTCTCTGTCTGTTGTTCTCTCTCTGTCTGTTGTTCTCTCTCTGCCTGTGATTCTCTCTCTGTCTGTCGTTCTCTCTCTGTCTGTCGTTCTCTCTCTGTCTGTTGTTCTCTCTCTGGCTGTCGTTCTCTCTCTGCTGTCGTTCTCTCTCTGTCTGTCGTTCTCTCTCTGTCTGTTGTTCTCTCTCTGCCTGTGATTCTCTCTCTGTCTGTCGTTCTCTCTCTGTCTGTCGCTCTCTCTCTGTCTGTCGCTCTCTCTCTGTCTGTCGCTCTCTCTCTGTCTGTCGCTCTCTCTCTGTCTGTCGTTCTCTCTCTGTCTGTCATTCTCTCTCTGTCTGCCGTTCTCTCTCTGTCTGTCGTTCTCTCTCTGGCTGTCGTTCTCTCTCTGTCTGTCATTCTCTCGCTGTCTGTCGTTCTCTCTCTGTCTGTGATTCTCTCTCTGTCTGTGGGTCTCTCTCAGTCTGTGATTGTCTGTCTGTCATTCTCTCTCTGTCTGTCGTTCTCTCTCTGTCTGTCATTCTCTCTCTGTCTGTCGTTCTCTCTCTGTCTGTCGTTCTCTCTCTGTCTGTGATTCTCTCTCTGTCTGTCGTTCTCTCTCTGTCTGTTGTTCTCTCTCTGTCTGTGATTCTCTCTCTGTCTGTCGTTTTCTCTCTGCCTGTGATTCTCTCTCTGTCTGTCATTCTCTCTCTGTCTGTTGTTCTCTCTCTGCCTGTGATTCTCTCTCTGTCTGTCGTTCTCTCTCTGTCTGTCGTTCTCTCTCTGTCTGTCGCTCTCTCTCTGTCTGTCGCTCTCTCTCTGTCTGTCGTTCTCTCTCTGTCTGTCGCTCTCTCTCTGTCTGTCGTTCTCTCTCTGTCTGTCGTTCTCTCTCTGTCTGTTGTTCTCTCTCTGTCTGTTGTTCTCTCTCTGCCTGTGATTCTCTCTCTGTCTGTCGTTCTCTCTCTGTCTGTCGTTCTCTCTCTGTCTGTCGTTCTCTCTCTGTCTGTCGTTCTCTCTCTGTCTGTCATTCTCTCTCTGTCTGTCGTTCTCTCTCTGTCTGTGATTCTCTCTCTGTCTGTCGTTCTCTCTCTGTCTGTCGTTCTCTCTCTGTCTGTCGTTCTCTCTCTGTCTGTGATTCTCTCTCTGTCTGTCGTTCTCTCTCTGTCTGTGATTCTCTCTCTGTCTGTGGGTCTCTCTCAGTCTGTGATTGTCTGTCTGTCATTCTCTCTCTGTCTGTCGTTCTCTCTCTGTCTGTCATTCTCTCTCTGTCTGTCGTTCTCTCTCTGTCTGTCGTTCTCTCTCTGCTGTCGTTCTCTCTCTGTCTGTCGTTCTCTCTCTGTCTGTTGTTCTCTCTCTGCCTGTGATTCTCTCTCTGTCTGTCGTTCTCTCTCTGTCTGTCGCTCTCTCTCTGTCTGTCGCTCTCTCTCTGTCTGTCGCTCTCTCTCTGTCTGTCGCTCTCTCTCTGTCTGTCGTTCTCTCTCTGTCTGTCATTCTCTCTCTGTCTGCCGTTCTCTCTCTGTCTGTCGTTCTCTCTCTGCCTGTCGTTCTCTCTCTGTCTGTCGTTCTCTCTCTGTCTGTTGTTCTCTCTCTGCTGTCGTTCTCTCTCTGCTGCCGTTCTCTCTCTGTCTGTTGTTCTCTCTCTGTCTGTTGTTCTCTCTCTGGCTGTCGTTCTCTCTCTGCTGTCGTTCTCTCTCTGTCTGTCATTCCCTCTCTGTCTGTCGTTCTCTCTCTGTCTGTCGTTCTCTCTCTGGCTGTCGTTCTCTCTCTGCTGTCGTTCTCTCTCTGTCTGTCGCTCTCTCTCTGTCTGTCATTCCCTCTCTGTCTGTCGCTCTCTCTCTGTCTGTCGTTCTCTCTCTGTCTGTCGTTCTCTCTCTGTCTGTCGTTCTCTCTCTGCTGTCGTTCTCTCTCTGTCTGTCGCTCTCTCTCTGTCTGTCATTCTCTCTCTGTCTGTCGCTCTCTCTCTGTCTGTCGTTCTCTCTCTGTCTGTCGTTCTCTCTCTGTCTGTCGTTCTCTCTCTGTCTGTTGTTCTCTCTCTGTCTGTCATTCTCTCTCTGTCTGTCGTTCTCTCTCTGTCTGTGATTCTCTCTCTGTCTGTCGCTCTCTCTCTGTCTGTCATTCTCTCTGTCTGTCATTCTCTCTCTGTCTGTCGCTCTCTCTCTGTCTGTCATTCTCTCTGTCTGTCATTCTCTCTCTGTCTGTGATTCTCTCTCTGTCTGTCGCTCTCTCTCTGTCTGTCGTTCTCTCTCTGTCTGTCGTTCTCTCTCTGTCTGTCGTTCTCTCTCTGGCTGTCGTTCTCTCTCTGTCTGTCATTCTCTCTCTGTCTGTGGGTCTCTCTCTGTCTGTCGTTCTCTCTCTGTCTGTCGTTTTCTCTCTGTCTGTCGTTCTCTCTCTGTCTGTCGTTCTCTCTCTGTCTGTCGTTCTCTCTCTGCTGTCGTTCTCTCTCTGTCTGTCGTTCTCTCTCTGTCTGTCGTTCTCTCTCTGTCTGTCATTCTCTCTCTGCTGTCGTTCTCTCTCTGTCTGTCGTTCTCTCTCTGTCTGTGATTCTCTCTCTGTCTGTCATTCTCTCTCTGTCTGTCGTTCTCTCTCTGTCTGTCGTTCTCTCTCTGTCTGTGATTCTCTCTCTGTCTGTCATTCTCTCTCTGTCTGTCGTTCTCTGTCTGTCGTTCTCTCTCTGTCTGTCGTTCTCTCTCTGTCTGTCGTTCTCTCTCTGTCTGTCGTTCTCTCTCTGTCTGTGATTCTCTATCTGTCTGCCGTTCTCTCTCTGTCTGCCGTTCTCTCTCTGTCTGTCGTTCTCTCTCTGTCTGTGATTCTCTCTCTGTCTGTCATTCTCTCTCTGTCTGTCGTTCTCTGTCTGTCGTTCTCTCTCTGTCTGTCGTTCTCTCTCTGTCTGTCGTTCTCTCTCTGTCTGTCGTTCTCTCTCTGTCTGTCGTTCTCTCTCTGTCTGTTGTTCTCTCTCTGCTGTCGTTCTCTCTCTGCTGTCGTTCTCTCTCTGCCTGTCGTTCTCTCTCTGTCTGCCGTTCTCTCTCTGCCTGTCGTTCTCTCTCTGTCTGTGATTCTCTCTCTGTCTGTCGTTCTCTCTGCTGTCGTTCTCTCTCTGTCTGTTGTTCTCTCTCTGTCTGTTGTTCTCTCTCTGCTGTCGTTCTCTCTCTGCCTGTCGTTCTCTCTCTGTCTGTCGTTCACTCTCTGTCTGTGATTCTCTGTCTGTCTGTTGTTCTCTCTCTGTCTGCCGTTCTCTCTCTGTCTGTTGTTCTCTCTCTGTCTGTGATTCTCTCTCTGTCTGTCGTTCTCTCTCTGTCTGTGATTCTCTGTCTGTCTGTTGTTCTCTCTCTGTCTGTCGTTCTCTCTCTGTCTGTCATTCTCTCTCTGTCTGTCGTTCTCTCTGTCTGTCATTCTCTCTCTGTCTGCCGTTCTCTCTCTGTCTGTCGTTCTCTCTCTGTCTGTGATTCTCTCTCTGTCTGTCGCTCTCTCTCTGTCTGTCGTTCTCTCTCTGTCTGTCGTTCTCTCTCTGTCTGTCGTTCTCTCTCTGTCTGTGATTCTCTCTCTGTCTGTGATTCTCTCTCTGTCTGTCGTTCTCTCTCTGTCTGTCGTTCTCTCTCTGTCTGTCGTTCTCTCTCTGTCTGTCGTTCTCTCTCTGTCTGTGATTCTCTCTCTGTCTGTCGCTCTCTCTCTGTCTGTCGTTCTCTCTCTGTCTGTCATTCTCTCTCTGTCTGCCGTTCTCTCTCTGTCTGTGATTCTCTCTCTGTCTGTCGTTCTCTCTCTGTCTGCCGTTCTCTCTCTGTCTGTTGTTCTCTCTCTGTCTGTGATTCTCTCTCTGTCTGTCGCTCTCTCTCTGTCTGTGATTCTCTCTCTGTCTGTCGTTCTCTCTCTGTCTGCCGTTCTCTCTCTGTCTGTTGTTCTCTCTCTGTCTGTCGTTCTCTCTCTGTCTGTCGTTCTCTCTCTGTCTGTCGTTCTCTCTCTGTCTGTCGCTCTCTCTCTGTCTGTCGTTCTCTCTCTGTCTGTCGTTCTCTCTCTGTCTGTCGTTCTCTCTCTGTCGTTCTCTCTCTGTCTGTGATTCTCTCTCTGTCTGTGATTCTCTCTCTGTCTGTCGTTCTCTCTCTGTCTGTCGTTCTCTCTCTGTCTGCCGTTCTCTCTCTGTCTGTCATTCTCTCTGTCTGTCATTCTCTCTCTGCTGTCGTTCTCTCTCTGTCTGTTGTTCTCTCTCTGTCTGTCATTCTCTCTCTGTCTGTCGTTCTCTCTCTGTCTGTTGTTCTCTCTCTGTCTGTCGTTCTCTCTCTGCTGTCGTTCTCTGTCTGTCGTTCTCTCTCTGTCTGTCGTTCTCTCTCTGCCTGTGGGTCTCTCTCAGTCTGTGATTCTCTGTCTGTCGTTCTCTCTCTGTCTGTGGGTCTCTCTCAGTCTGTGATTCTCTGTCTGTCATTCTCTCTGTCTGTCGCTCTCTCTGTGTCTGTCGTTCTCTCTCTGTCTGTGATTCTCTGTCTGTCGTTCTCTCTCTGTCTGTCGCTCTCTCTCTGTCTGTCGCTCTCTCTCTGTCTGTCGCTCTCTCTCTGTCTGTCGTTCTCTCTCTGTCTGTCGTTCTCTCTCTGTCTGTCGCTCTCTCTCTGTCTGTCGCTCTCTCTCTGTCTGTCGTTCTCTCTCTGTCTGTCGTTCTCTCTCTGCTGTCGTTCTCTCTCTGCTGTCGTTCGCTCTCTGCTGTCATTCTCTCTCTGTCTGTCGTTCTCTCTCTGTCTGTCGTTCTCTCTCTGTCTGTCGTTCTCTCTCTGTCTGCCGTTCTCTCTCTGTCTGTGATTCTCTGTCTGTCGTTCTCTGTCTGTGGGTCTCTCTCTGTCTGTGATTCTCTCTCTGTCTGCGATTCTCTCTCTGTCTGCGATTCTCTCTCTGTCTGTCGTTCTCTCTCTGTCTGTCGTTCTCTCTCTGTCTGTGATTCTCTGTCTGTCGTTCTCTCTCTGCTGTCATTCTCTCTCTGTCTGTCGTTCTCTCTCTGTCTGTGATTCTCTCTCTGTCTGTCGTTCTCTCTCTGTCTGTCGTTCTCTCTCTGTCTGTCGTTCTCTCTCTGTCTGTCATTCTCTCTCTGTCTGTCGCTCTCTCTCTGTCTGTCATTCTCTCTCTGTCTGTCGCTCTCTCTCTGTCTGTCGCTCTCTCTCTGTCTGTCGCTCTCTCTCTGTCTGTCGTTCTCTCTCTGTCTGTCATTCTCTCTCTGTCTGCCGTTCTCTCTCTGTCTGTCGTTCTCTCTCTGCCTGTCGTTCTCTCTCTGTCTGTCGTTCTCTCTCTGTCTGTTGTTCTCTCTCTGCTGTCGTTCTCTCTCTGCTGCCGTTCTCTCTCTGTCTGTTGTTCTCTCTCTGTCTGTTGTTCTCTCTCTGGCTGTCGTTCTCTCTCTGCTGTCGTTCTCTCTCTGTCTGTCATTCCCTCTCTGTCTGTCGTTCTCTCTCTGTCTGTCGTTCTCTCTCTGGCTGTCGTTCTCTCTCTGCTGTCGTTCTCTCTCTGTCTGTCGCTCTCTCTCTGTCTGTCATTCCCTCTCTGTCTGTCGCTCTCTCTCTGTCTGTCGTTCTCTCTCTGTCTGTCGTTCTCTCTCTGTCTGTCGTTCTCTCTCTGCTGTCGTTCTCTCTCTGTCTGTCGCTCTCTCTCTGTCTGTCATTCTCTCTCTGTCTGTCGCTCTCTCTCTGTCTGTCGTTCTCTCTCTGTCTGTCGTTCTCTCTCTGTCTGTCGTTCTCTCTCTGTCTGTTGTTCTCTCTCTGTCTGTCATTCTCTCTCTGTCTGTCGTTCTCTCTCTGTCTGTGATTCTCTCTCTGTCTGTCGCTCTCTCTCTGTCTGTCATTCTCTCTGTCTGTCATTCTCTCTCTGTCTGTCGCTCTCTCTCTGTCTGTCATTCTCTCTGTCTGTCATTCTCTCTCTGTCTGTGATTCTCTCTCTGTCTGTCGCTCTCTCTCTGTCTGTCGTTCTCTCTCTGTCTGTCGTTCTCTCTCTGTCTGTCGTTCTCTCTCTGGCTGTCGTTCTCTCTCTGTCTGTCATTCTCTCTCTGTCTGTGGGTCTCTCTCTGTCTGTCGTTCTCTCTCTGTCTGTCGTTTTCTCTCTGTCTGTCGTTCTCTCTCTGTCTGTCGTTCTCTCTCTGTCTGTCGTTCTCTCTCTGCTGTCGTTCTCTCTCTGTCTGTCGTTCTCTCTCTGTCTGTCGTTCTCTCTCTGTCTGTCATTCTCTCTCTGCTGTCGTTCTCTCTCTGTCTGTCGTTCTCTCTCTGTCTGTGATTCTCTCTCTGTCTGTCATTCTCTCTCTGTCTGTCGTTCTCTCTCTGTCTGTCGTTCTCTCTCTGTCTGTGATTCTCTATCTGTCTGCCGTTCTCTCTCTGTCTGCCGTTCTCTCTCTGTCTGTCGTTCTCTCTCTGTCTGTGATTCTCTCTCTGTCTGTCATTCTCTCTCTGTCTGTCGTTCTCTGTCTGTCGTTCTCTCTCTGTCTGTCGTTCTCTCTCTGTCTGTCGTTCTCTCTCTGTCTGTCGTTCTCTCTCTGTCTGTCGTTCTCTCTCTGTCTGTTGTTCTCTCTCTGCTGTCGTTCTCTCTCTGCTGTCGTTCTCTCTCTGCCTGTCGTTCTCTCTCTGTCTGCCGTTCTCTCTCTGCCTGTCGTTCTCTCTCTGTCTGTGATTCTCTCTCTGTCTGTCGTTCTCTCTGCTGTCGTTCTCTCTCTGTCTGTTGTTCTCTCTCTGTCTGTTGTTCTCTCTCTGCTGTCGTTCTCTCTCTGCCTGTCGTTCTCTCTCTGTCTGTCGTTCACTCTCTGTCTGTGATTCTCTGTCTGTCTGTTGTTCTCTCTCTGTCTGCCGTTCTCTCTCTGTCTGTTGTTCTCTCTCTGTCTGTGATTCTCTCTCTGTCTGTCGTTCTCTCTCTGTCTGTGATTCTCTGTCTGTCTGTTGTTCTCTCTCTGTCTGTCGTTCTCTCTCTGTCTGTCATTCTCTCTCTGTCTGTCGTTCTCTCTGTCTGTCATTCTCTCTCTGTCTGCCGTTCTCTCTCTGTCTGTCGTTCTCTCTCTGTCTGTGATTCTCTCTCTGTCTGTCGCTCTCTCTCTGTCTGTCGTTCTCTCTCTGTCTGTCGTTCTCTCTCTGTCTGTCGTTCTCTCTCTGTCTGTGATTCTCTCTCTGTCTGTGATTCTCTCTCTGTCTGTCGTTCTCTCTCTGTCTGTCGTTCTCTCTCTGTCTGTCGTTCTCTCTCTGTCTGTCGTTCTCTCTCTGTCTGTGATTCTCTCTCTGTCTGTCGCTCTCTCTCTGTCTGTCGTTCTCTCTCTGTCTGTCATTCTCTCTCTGTCTGCCGTTCTCTCTCTGTCTGTGATTCTCTCTCTGTCTGTCGTTCTCTCTCTGTCTGCCGTTCTCTCTCTGTCTGTTGTTCTCTCTCTGTCTGTGATTCTCTCTCTGTCTGTCGCTCTCTCTCTGTCTGTGATTCTCTCTCTGTCTGTCGTTCTCTCTCTGTCTGCCGTTCTCTCTCTGTCTGTTGTTCTCTCTCTGTCTGTCGTTCTCTCTCTGTCTGTCGTTCTCTCTCTGTCTGTCGTTCTCTCTCTGTCTGTCGCTCTCTCTCTGTCTGTCGTTCTCTCTCTGTCTGTCGTTCTCTCTCTGTCTGTCGTTCTCTCTCTGTCGTTCTCTCTCTGTCTGTGATTCTCTCTCTGTCTGTGATTCTCTCTCTGTCTGTCGTTCTCTCTCTGTCTGTCGTTCTCTCTCTGTCTGCCGTTCTCTCTCTGTCTGTCATTCTCTCTGTCTGTCATTCTCTCTCTGCTGTCGTTCTCTCTCTGTCTGTTGTTCTCTCTCTGTCTGTCATTCTCTCTCTGTCTGTCGTTCTCTCTCTGTCTGTTGTTCTCTCTCTGTCTGTCGTTCTCTCTCTGCTGTCGTTCTCTGTCTGTCGTTCTCTCTCTGTCTGTCGTTCTCTCTCTGCCTGTGGGTCTCTCTCAGTCTGTGATTCTCTGTCTGTCGTTCTCTCTCTGTCTGTGGGTCTCTCTCAGTCTGTGATTCTCTGTCTGTCATTCTCTCTGTCTGTCGCTCTCTCTGTGTCTGTCGTTCTCTCTCTGTCTGTGATTCTCTGTCTGTCGTTCTCTCTCTGTCTGTCGCTCTCTCTCTGTCTGTCGCTCTCTCTCTGTCTGTCGCTCTCTCTCTGTCTGTCGTTCTCTCTCTGTCTGTCGTTCTCTCTCTGTCTGTCGCTCTCTCTCTGTCTGTCGCTCTCTCTCTGTCTGTCGTTCTCTCTCTGTCTGTCGTTCTCTCTCTGCTGTCGTTCTCTCTCTGCTGTCGTTCGCTCTCTGCTGTCATTCTCTCTCTGTCTGTCGTTCTCTCTCTGTCTGTCGTTCTCTCTCTGTCTGTCGTTCTCTCTCTGTCTGCCGTTCTCTCTCTGTCTGTGATTCTCTGTCTGTCGTTCTCTGTCTGTGGGTCTCTCTCTGTCTGTGATTCTCTCTCTGTCTGCGATTCTCTCTCTGTCTGCGATTCTCTCTCTGTCTGTCGTTCTCTCTCTGTCTGTCGTTCTCTCTCTGTCTGTGATTCTCTGTCTGTCGTTCTCTCTCTGCTGTCATTCTCTCTCTGTCTGTCGTTCTCTCTCTGTCTGTGATTCTCTCTCTGTCTGTCGTTCTCTCTCTGTCTGTCGTTCTCTCTCTGTCTGTCGTTCTCTCTCTGTCTGTCATTCTCTCTCTGTCTGTCGCTCTCTCTCTGTCTGTCATTCTCTCTCTGTCTGTCGTTCTCTCTCCGTCTGTCGTTCTCTCTCTGTCTGCCGTTCTCTCTCTGTCTGCCGTTCTCTCTCTGTCTGCCATTCTCTCTCTGTCTGTCGTTCTCTCTCTGTCTGTGATTCTCTGTCTGTCGTTCTCTGTCTGTGGGTCTCTCTCTGTCTGTGATTCTCTCTCTGTCTGCGATTCTCTCTCTGTCTGTCGTTCTCTCTCTGTCTGTCGTTCTCTGTCTGTCTGTCGTTCTCTCTCTGTCTGTGATTCTCTCTCTGTCTGTCGTTCTCTCTCTGTCTGTGATTCTCTCTGTCTGCCGTTCTCTCTCTGTCTGTGATTCTCTGTCTGTCGTTCTCTCTCTGTCTGTGATTCTCTCTCTGTCTGTCGTTCTCTCTCTGTCTGTGATTCTCTGTCTGTCGTTCTCTGTCTGTGGGTCTCTCTCTGTCTGTGATTCTCTCTCTGTCTGCGATTCTCTCTCTGTCTGCGATTCTCTCTCTGTCTGTCGTTCTCTCTCTGTCTGTCGTTCTCTCTCTGTCTGTTGTTCTCTCTCTGGCTGTCGTTCTCTCTCTGTCTGTGATTCTCTCTCTGTCTGCGATTCTCTCTCTGTCTGTCGTTCTCTCTCTGTCTGTCATTCTCTCTCTGTCTGTCGTTCTCTCTCTGTCTGTCGTTCTCTGTCTGTGATTCTCTCTCTGTCTGTCGTTCTCTCTCTGTCTGTCGTTCTCTGTCTGTGATTCTCTCTCTGTCTGTCGTTCTCTCTCTGTCTGTCGTTCTCTCTCTGTCTGTGATTCTCTCTCTGTCGTTCTCTCTCTGTCTGTCGTTCTCTCTCTGTCTGTCGTTCTCTGTCTGTCTGTCGTTCTCTCTCTGGCTGTCGTTCTCTCTCTGTCTGTCGCTCTCTCTCTGTCTGTCGCTCTCTCTCTGTCTGTCGTTCTCTCTCTGGCTGTGGGTCTCTCTGTCTGTCATTCTCTGTCTGTGGGTCTTTCTCTGTCTGTCATTCTCTCTCTGTCTGTCGTTCTCTGTCTGTCTGTCGTTCTCTGCCTGTCGTTCTCTCTCTGTCTGTCATTCTCTCTCTGTCTGTCGTTCTCTCTCTGTCTGTCGCTCTCTCTCTGTCTGTCGTTCTCTCTCTGTCTGTCGCTCTCTCTCTGTCTGTCGTTCTCTCTCTGGCTGTCGTTCTCTCTCTGGCTGTGGGTCTCTCTGTCTGTCGTTCTCTCTCTGGCTGTCGTTCTCTCTCTGGCTGTGGGTCTCTCTGTCTGTCATTCTCTGTCTGTGGGTCTTTCTCTGTCTGTCATTCTCTCTCTGTCTGTCGTTCTCTGTCTGTCTGTCGTTCTCTGCCTGTCGTTCTCTCTCTGTCTGTCATTCTCTCTCTGTCTGTCGTTCTCTCTCTCTTCCCCCTCTACCTCTCCCTCGCTCTCCGAACTTTCCCACCACAGGAAATGGGCCAATCAACAGTTTCTCAGTTTGCAGAAGTAACTCGAACGTGATGCACCTGAGGTTTTAACAGTGATCATCCCTCTCTCCCCCGCCTTTCTCTCTCTCCCCCACCTCTCTCTCTCTCTCTCTCTCACTTTCCCTTCCTCTGACCCTCCCTCTCTCTCTCTCGGAACTTTCCCACCACAGGAAATGGGCCAATAGCAATTTCTGAGTTTGAAAATGAAATGAAAATCGCTTATTGTCACAAGTCGGCTTCAAATGAAGTTCCTGTGAAAAGCCCCTAGTCGCCACATTCCGGCGCCTGTTCGGGGAGGCTGGTACGGGAATCGAACCGTGCTGCTGGCCTGCCTTGGTCTGCTTTCAAAGCCAGCGATTTAGCCCTGTGCTAAACCAGCCCAGACGTAATTCGAAAATGATGCACCTGAGGTTTTTTAAAATAAATTCAGAGTACCCAATTCTTTTTTTTCCAATGAAGGGGCAATTTAGCGTGGCCAATCCTCCTACCCTGCACATCTTGGGGTTGTGGGGGCGAGACCCACGCAGACACTGGGAGAATGTGCAAACTCCACACGGACAGTGACCCAGAGCCGGGATCGAACCTGGGACCTCGGCGCCGTGAGGCAGCAGTGCTAACCACTGTGCCACCGTGTACCTGAGGTTTTAACAGTGATTATCCCTCTCTCTCTCCGTCCCTCTCTTTCCCTCTCCCTCCTTCTCCCTCCCTCTCACACTCTCCCTCCATCCCTCCCCTCCTCTCTCTCTCTCCCTCTCCCCGTTCTCTCTCCCTCACTCTCTCTCTCTCTCTCCCTCACTCCCTCTCCCCCGTTCTCTCTCCCTCACTCTCTCTCTCTCTCCCTCACTCCCTCCCCTTCTCTCTCTCTCTCTCCCCCTCTCCCACCTTCTCTCTCCCTCACTCTCAGTCCCTCCCCTTCTCTCTCTCTCACTCTGTCCCGCCTTCTCTTCCTCCCTCTCTACTTCTCCCCCTCCCTCTCTCCCTCCCTCCCTTCCTCCTCCCCTCCTCTCTCTCTCTTCCCCCCCTTCTCTCCCTCTCCCTCTCTTGCTCTCTCCCCCTCTCACTCCTCTCTCTCTCCCTCACTCCCTCCCCTTCTCTCTCTCTCTCTCTCCCCCTCTCCCACCTTCTCTCTGCCTCACTCTCAGTCCCTCCCCTTCTCTCTCTCTCTCGCTCTGTCCCGCCTTCTCTTCCTCCCTCTCTACTTCTCCCCCTCCCTCTCTCCCTCCCTCCCTTTCTCTCTCTTCCCCCTTCTCTCCCTCTCCCTCTCTTGCTCTCTCCCCCTCTCACTCCTTCCCTCCCTGCCTCTCCCCCTCCTTCTCCCCCTCCTTCTCTCCCTCCCCCTCGCTCTCTCCCTCCCTTTCTCGCCTTCTCTCTCTCTCCCTCTCTCACCTTCTCTCTCTCGCTCTGTCCCACCTTCTCTTCCTCTCTCTCTCTCCCTCTCTCTGTCCCTCTCCCCCCTCCCTCCCTCTCTCTCTCTCACTCTCTCACTCCCTCCCCTTCTCTCTCTCTTTCGCTCTGTCCTGCCTTCTCGCCCTCTCTCTCTCTCTCGCTGTGGAACACATTGTCCAGTCACCACAGCTTTTCCTTTTTGGCCCGCAGTGTGGGAAGAGATGTCATTCGTTAACCAGTCACCGAAGGCCCTTCCCTGAAGGAATGCTAGCCCGAGCAATAACAGCCAGGAGCAGGAAGCAGGGTGTTGATCTCCAGGGCGCTCCCTGGGTCGGGTGTGCAAGTTGGGACAGGCCGGTGCCAAGTCCCACAGAATCCCTACAGTGCAGAAGGAGGCCATTCGGCCCATTGAGTCTGCACTGACCCTGTGAAAGAGCACCCTACCCAGACCCTCTCCCCTGTAACCCCGAGCAGCAATCATGTCCAATCCACCTAACCTGCACATCTTTGGACTGTGGGAGGAAACCGGAGCACCCGGAGGAAACCCACGCAGACACAGGGAGGACGTGCAGACTCCGCACAGACAGTGACCCAAGCCGGAATCGAACCTGGGACCCTGATGCCGTGGGGCAGCAGTGCTCGCCTTACCCACAGCCAGCGTGGGTGCCGCCTCCCCTCCAGGGTGTCTTACCGTTGGTTTATCCCATATTGGCAGATTGTTACCCTTTCTCCCACGCTATTGATACCCTCTGACCTTGAAGCCGTCGAGCTGTGGGCTGGGATTCATTAGCAATGTTAATGAAGCGGAAATAACACTGAACGTGGATGTTTACACAGGACAGGGATTGGAGGATAAAGGAAGGCCGGGCAAGTAAATATGATCAGGGCTATTAGCCCCGAGAGAGGGTAAACAGCACGCCAGCCTGGTTGGGCCTGTGCAGCCTGGGTTGGGCCTGTGCAGCCTGGTTGGGCCTGGGCAGCCAGGATGGGCCTGGGCAGCCTGGTTGGGCCTGTGCAGCCTGGTTGGGCCTGTGCAGCCTGGGTTGGGCCTGTACAGCCTGGTTGGGCCTGAGCAGCCTGGTTGGGCCTGTGCAACCTGGTTGGGCCTGAGCAGCCAGGTTGGGCCTGGGCAGCCTGGTTAGGCCTGTACAGCCTGGTTGGGCCTCTGCAGCCTGGTTGGGCCTGTACAGCCTGGTTGGGCCTGAGCAGCCTGGTTGGGCCTGAGCTGCCTGGTTGGGCCTCTGCAGCCAGGTTGGGCCTGTGCAACCTGGTTGGGCCTGTGCAGCCTGGTTGGGCCTGTGCAGCCTGGTTGGGCCTCTGCAGCCTGGTTGGGCCTGTGCAGCCTGGTTGGGCCTGAGCAGCCTGGTTGGGCCTCTGCAGCCTGGTTGGGCCTCTGCAGCCTGGTTGGGCCTCTGCAGCCAGGTTGGGCCTGGGCAGCCTGGTTGGGCCTGCGCAGCCTTGTTGGGCCTGTGCAACCTGGTTGGGCCTGAGCAGCCTGGTTGGGCCTGAGCAGCCTGGGTTGGGCCTGTGCAGCCTGGGTTGGGCCTGTGCAGCCTGGGTTGGGCCTGTGCAGCCTGGTTGGGCCTGTGCAGCCTGGTTGGGCCTGTGCAGCCAGGTTGGGCCTGTGCAGCCAGGTTGGGCCTGGGCAGCCTGGTTGGGCCTGTGCAGCCTGGGTTGGGCCTGTGCAACCTGGTTGGGCCTGAGCAGCCTGGTTGGGCCTGTGCAGCCTGGGTTGGGCCTGTGCAGCCTGGTTGGGCCTGTGCAGCCTGGTTGGGCCTGAGCAGCCTGGTTGGGCCTGAGCAGCCAGGTTGGGCCTCTGCAGCCAGGTTGGGCCTGGGCAGCCTGGTTGGGCCCGTGCAGCCTGGGTTGGGCCCGTGCAGCCTGGGTTGGGCCTGTGCAGCCTGGGTTGGGCCTGTGCAGCCTGGTTGGGCCTCTGCAGCCAGGTTGGGCCTCTGCAGCCAGGTTGGGCCTGGGCAGCCTGGTTGGGCCCGTGCAGCCTGGGTTGGGCCCGTGCAGCCTGGGTTGGGCCTGTGCAGCCTGGTTGGGCCCGAGCAGCCTGGTTGGGCCCGAGCAGCCTGGTTGAGCCTGTGCAGCCTGGGTTGGGCCCGTGCAGCCTGGGTTGGGCCTGTGCAGCCTGGGTTGGGCCTGTGCAGCCTGGTTGGGCCTGTACAGCCTGATTGGGCCTCTGCAGCCTGGTTGGGCCCGTGCAGCCTGGATAGGCCTGAGGAGCCTGGTTGGGCCCGTGCAGCCTGGGTTGGGCCCGTGCAGCCTGGGTTGGGCCTGTGCAGCCTGGGTTGGGCCTGTGCAGCCTGGGTTGGGCCTGGGCAGCCTGGTTAGGCCTGTACAGCCTGGTTGGGCCTCTGCAGCCTGGTTGGGCCCGTGCAGCCTGGATAGGCCTGAGGAGCCTGGTTGGGCCCGTGCAGCCTGGGTTGGGCCCGTGCAGCCTGGGTTGGGCCTGTGCAGCCTGGGTTGGGCCTGTGCAGCCTGGGTTGGGCCTGGGCAGCCAGGTTGGGCCTGGGCAGCCTGGTTAGGCCTCTGCAGCCAGGTTGGGCCCGTGCAGCCTGGATAGGCCTGAGGAGCCTGGTTGGGCCTGGGCAGCCAGGTTGGGCCTGAGCAGCCTCGTGAGTAACAAACTGGCATCAGCGGGGCAATGTGTGATTGCTTCATCCCGTGTTACATTGTGCAATATCCGAGATAACCTAAAACAAAGTTCAACAGCTCGTTCTTCCTCACTGCGAACTGTCTCCGCCGTGGCAAGTGTGTGTGGGGGCTGGGTTTCCACATGTATTTTTACAGTTGGTTTGTGGGATAAGTACTGTTATTCTTTGCAGATCCAGATGTCCAGCTCGTGGTTGGATATGTTCCCTCCTCCACTTCCACGTCCTTCCCCTCCCAACACCCCAGGGGTGCAGGACTGTGATCAGAAACCTTCCAGAAAGTTCTCCCACCACTCTGTGTGCTCTCTGACCCGTACCAGCCCCGGGTTAAACAACAATGCAATTTTAAATAATTCCCATCCTTGTTTTCAAACTCCTCCATGGCCGCAAATCCTCCCTATCTCTGTAACCTCCTCCGGCCCCTACAACCCTCCCTATCTCTGTAACCTCCTCCAGCCCCTACACCCCCTCCCTATCTCTGTAACCTCCTCCAGCCCCTACAACCCTCCCTATCTCTGTAACCTCCTCCAGCCCCTACACCCCCTCCCTATCTCTGTAACCTCCTCCAGCCCCTACAACCCTCCCTATCTCTGTAACCTCCTCCGGCCCCTACAACCCTCCCTATCTCTGTAATCTCCTCCGGCCCCTACACCCCTCCCTATCTCCGTAACCTCCTCCAGCCCCTACAACCCTCCCTATCTCTGTAACCTCCTCCAGCCCCTACACCCCCTCCCTATCTCTGTAACCTCCTCTAGCCCCTACACCCCTCCCTATCTCTGTAACCTCCTCTAGCCCCTACACCCCTCCCTATCTCTGTAACCTCCTCCAGACCCTACACCCCTCCCTATCTCTGTAACCTCCTCTAGCCCCTACACCCCTCCCTATCTCTGTAAACTCCTCCAGACCCTACACCCCTCCCTATCTCTGTAACCTCCTCCAGACCCGACACCCCTCCCTATCTCTGTAACCTCCTCCAGCCCCCGACAACCCTCCCTTTCTCTGTAACCTCCACCAGCCCCTACAACCCTCCCTATCTCTGTAAACTCCTCCAGACCCTACACCCCTCCCTATCTCTGTACCCTCCTCCAGCCCCTACACCCCTCCCTATCTCTGTAACCTCCTCCAGCCCCTACACCCCTCCCTATCTCTGTAACCTCCTCCAGCTCCTACAACCCTCCCTATCTCTGTAACCTCCTCCAGCCCCTACACCCTTCCCTATCTCTGTAACCTCTTCCAGCCCCGACACCCCTCCCTATCTCTGTAACCTCCTCCAGCCCCTACAACCCTCCCTATCTCTGTAACCTCCACCAGCCCCTACAACCCTCCCTATCTCTGTAACCTCCTCCAGCCCCTACAACCGTCCCTATCTCTGTAAACTCCTCCAGACCCTACACCCCTCCCTATCTCTGTAACCTCCTCCAGCTCCTACAACCCTCCCTATCTCTGTAACCTCCTCCAGCCCCTACACCCTTCCCTTTCTCTGTAACCTCCTCCAGCCCCGACAACCCTCCCTTTCTCTGTAACCTCCACCAGCCCCTACAACCCTCCCTATCTCTGTAACCTCCACCAGCCCCTACAACCCTCCCTATCTCTGTAATCTCCTCCAGACCCGACACCCCTCCCTACCTCTGTAACCTCCTCCAGACCCTACACCCCTCCCTATCTCTGTAAACTCCTCCAGACCCTACACCCCTCCCTATCTCTGTAACCTCCTCCAGACCCTACAACCCTCCCTATCTCTGTAACCACCTCCAGCCCCAACAACCCTCCCTCTCTCTGTAACCTCCTCCAGCCCCTACAACCCTCCCTATCTCTGTAACCTCCTCCAGCCCCTACAACCCTCCCTATCTCTGTAACCTCCTCCAGACCCTACAACCCTCCCTATCTCTGTAACCTCCTCCAGCCCCTACAACCCTCCCTATCTCTGTAACCTCCTCCAGACCCGACAGCCCTCCCTATCTCTGTAACCTTCTCCAGCCCCTACAACCCTCCCTATCTCTGTAACCTCCTCCAGCCCCTACAACCCTCCCTATCTCTGTAACAACCTCCAGCACCTACAACCCTCCCTATCTCTGTAACCTCCTCCAGCCCCTACAACCCTCCCTATCTCCGTAACCTCCTCCAGACCCTACACCCCTCCCTATCTCTGTAACCTCCTCCAGCCCCAACAACGCTCCCTGTCTCTGTAACCTCCTCTAGCCCCTTCAACCCTCCCTATCTCTGTAACCTCCTCCTGCCCCTGCAACCCTCCCTATCTCTGTAACCTCCTCCAGCCCCTACAACCCTCCCTATCTCTGTAACCTCCTCCAGCCCCTACAACCCTCCCTATCTCTGTAACCTCCTCCAGCCCCTACAACCCTCCCTATCTCTGTAACCTCCTCCAGCCCCTACAACCCTCCCTATCTCTGTAACAACCTCCAGCTCCTCCAACCCTCCCTATCTCTGTAACCTCCTCCAGCCCCTACAACCCTCCCTATCTCCATAACCTCCTCCAGACCCTACACCCCTCCCTATCTCTGTAACCTCCTCCAGCCCCTACAACCCTCCCTATCTCTGTAACAACCTCCAGCTCCTACAACCCTCCCTATCTCTGTAACCTCCTCCAGCCCCTACAACCCTCCCTATCTCCGTAACCTCCTCCAGACCCTACACCCCTCCCTATCTCTGTAACCTCCTCCAGCCCCTACAACCCTCCCTATCTCTGTAACAACCTCCAGCTCCTTCAATCCTCCCTATCTCTGTAACCTCCTCAAGCCCCTACAACCCTCCCTATCTCCGTAACCTCCTCCAGCCCCTACAACCCTCCCTATCTCTGTAACCTCCTCCAGCCCCTACAACCCTCCCTATCTCTGTAACCTCCTCCAGCCCCTACACCCCTCCCTATCTCTGTAAACTCCGCCAGACCCTACAACCCTCCCTATCTCTGTAACCTCCTCCAGCCCCAGCACCCCTCCCTATCTCTGTAACCTCCTCCAGCCCCTACAAACCTCCCTATCTCTGTAACCTCCTCCAGCCCCTACACCCCTCCCTATCTCTGCAACCTCCTCCAGCCCCTACAACCCTCTCTATCTCTGTAACCTCCTCCAGCCCATACACCCCTCCCTATCTCTATAACCTCCTCCAGCCCTCCCTATCTCTGTAACCTCCTCCAGCCTCTACATCCCTCCCCATCTCTGTAAACTCCTCCAGTCCCTACAACCCTCCCTATCTCTGTAACCTTCTCCAGCCTCTACAGCCCTCCCTATCCCTAACCTCCTCCAGCCCCTACAACCCTCCCTATCTCTGTAACCTCCTCCAGCCCCTACACCCCTCCCTATCACTGTAACTTCCTCCAGCCTCTACAACCCTCCCTTTCTCTAACCTCCTCCAGCCCCTACAACCCTCCCTATCTCTGTAACCTCCTCCAGCCCCAACAACCCTCCCTATCTTTGTAACCTCCTCAGCCCCTACACCCCTACCTATCTCTGTAACCTCCTCCAGCCCCTACAACCCTCCTTATGTCTCTAACCTCCTCCAGCCCCGACAACCCTCCCTATCCCTGTAACCTCCTCCAGCCCCTATAACCCTCCCTATCTCTGTAACCTCCTCCAGCCCTCCCTATCTCTGTAACCTCCTCCAGCCCCTACAGCCCTACCTATCTCTGTAACCTCCTCTAGCCCCTACAACCCTCCTTATGTCTCTAACCTCCTCCAGCCCCGACAACCCTCCCTATCTCTGTAACCTCCTCCAGCCCCTACAACCCTCCCTATCTCTGTCATCTCCTCCAGCCCCAACAACCCTCCCTATCTCTGTCACCTCCTCCAGCCCCTACACCACTCCCTATCTCTGTAACCTCCTCCAGCCCCTACAACCCTCCCTATCTCTGTAACCTCCTCCAGCCCCTACAACCCTCCCTATCTCTGTAACCTCCTCCAGCCCCTACACAACCTCCCTATCTCTGTAACCGCCTCCAGCCCCTACAACCCTCCTTATCTCTCTAACCTCCTCCAGCCCCGACAACCCTCCCTATCTCTGTAACCTCCTCCGGCCCCTACAACCCTCCCTATCTCTGTAACCTCCTCCAGCCGCTACAACCCTCCCTAACTCTGTAACCTCCTCCAGTCCCTACAACCCTCCCTATCTCTGTAACCTCCTCCAGCCCCTACAGTCCTCCCTATCTCTGCAACCTCCTCCAGCCCCTACAACCCTCCCTATCTCTGTCACCTCCTCCAGCCCCTACAAACCTCCCCATCTCTGTAACCTCCTCCAGCCCCTACAACCCTCCCTATCTCTGTAACCTCCTCCAGCCCCTACAACCCTCCCTAGCTCTGTCACCTCCTCCAGCCCCTACACCAGTCCCTATCTCTGTCACCTCCACCAGCCCCTACAACCCTCCCTATCTCTGTCACCTCCTCCAGCCCCTAGAACACTCCCTATCTCTGTAACATCCTCCAGCCCCTACACCCCTCCCTATCTCTGTATCCTCCTCAAGCCCCTACACCCCTCCCTATCTCTGTAACATCCTCCAGCCCCTACAACCCTCCCTATCCCTGTAACGTCCTCCAGCCCCTACACCCCTCCCTATCTCTGTAACCTCCTCCAGGCCCTACACCCCTCCCTATCTCTGTAACCTCCTCCAGGCCCTACACTCCTCCCTATCTCTGTAACCTCCTCCAGCCCCTAGAACACTCCCTATCTCTGTAACATCCTCCAGCCCCTACACCCCTCCCTATCTCTGTAACATCCTCCAGCCCCTACAACCCTCCCTATCCCTGTAACGTCCTCCAGCCCCTACACCCCTCCCTATCTCTGTAACATCCTCCAGCCCCTACAACCCTCCCTATCCCTGTAACGTCCTCCAGCCCCTACACCCCTCCCTATCTCTGTAACCTCCTCCAGCCCCTACAACACTCCCTATCCCTGTAACGTCCTCCAGCCCCTACACCCCTCCCTATCTCTGTAACCTCCTCCAGGCCCTACACCCCTCCCAATCTCTGTAACCTCCTCCAGCCCCTACACCCCTCCCTATCTCTGTAACGTCCTCCAGCCCCTCCATCCCTCC
This sequence comes from Scyliorhinus torazame, assembly GCF_047496885.1. Lineage (NCBI taxonomy): Eukaryota > Metazoa > Chordata > Chondrichthyes > Carcharhiniformes > Scyliorhinidae > Scyliorhinus > Scyliorhinus torazame. Next base: position 6,647,739 of record NC_092737.1, read on the forward strand.
CTATCTCTGTAACCTCCTCCAGGCCCTACACCCCTCCCTATCTGTGTAACCTCCTCCAGGCCCTACACCCCTCCCTATCTCTGTAACGTCCTCCAGCCCCTCCATCCCTCCCTATCTCTGTAACCTCCTCCAGGCCCTACACCCCTCCCTATCTCCGTAATGTCCTCAAGCCCCTCCATCCCTCCCTATCTCTGTAACCTCCTCCAGGCCCCTACACCCCTCCCGATCTCTGTAACCTCCTCCAGCCCCTACACCCCTCCCGATCTCTGTAACCTCCTCCAGCCCCTACACCCCTCCGAGATCTCTGCGCTCCTCCAATTCCGGCCTCTAGCGCATCCCCCAGATTCCCACCATTGGTCAGCCGTGCCTTCAGCTGCCTTGGGGGGGTGGGGGAGGGACCCCTCCACCCCTCTCCCCCTTCAAGACGCTCCTTAAAAGTGACCAGTTTGCGAGGGGCTCCGGCTGTCACTACCATCTCCGCAGAGAAGCCAATGTCAGGGTTTGGCTGGGTTACGTTCCCGGGAATGTGGACATTTCGAACTGTTTCAAGGGAGATGTGCAAATGCACATTGTTATTGTGTAATTGTTGACTCTCTCCCTTCGTAAGTCAGCGAGTTCGGCACAGGCCTTATTCCCGGAAATGTCCAAATCAACCTTCAAGACAGTTCTCTCTGGAACGAGAATGGTCAGCCTCGTACGGGTTGTGAACCTGAAGCTTCTGTGGTGACAGTTTCTCCTGTCTCCGACCCACCCCCATTTCCTGTAAAACTCTGAAAGACCAACTGTCCCCAGGATGTGGGATAAACCTTGCAGAGAAAGATCTTGTTCAAAGATGTAATTTGTGTTAATCCAGATACAGGAAACTGTAACATTCCCAGGACAGGAACAGCACGGGGTTCGATACAGAGTAAAGCTCCCTCTACACTGTCCCTATTAAACACTCCCAGGACAGGTACAGCACGAGGTTAGATACAGAGTAAAGCTCCCTCTACACTGTCCCCATCAAACACTCCCAGGACAGGTACAGCACGGGGTTAGATACAGAGTAAAGCTCCCGCTACACTGTCCCCATCAAACACTCCCAGGACAGGTACAGCACGGGGTAAGATACAGAGTAAAGCTCCCTCTACACTGTCCCCATCAAACACTCCCAGGACAGGAACAGCACGGGGTTAGATACAGAGTAAAGCTCCCTCTACACTGTCCCCATCAAACACTCCCAGGACAGGTACAGCACGGGGTGAGATACAGAGTAAAGTTCCCTCTACACTGTCGCCATGAAACACTCCCAGGACAGGTACAGCACGGGGTTAGATACAGAGTAAAGCTCCCTCTACACTGTCCCCATCAAACACTCCCAGGACAGGTACAGCACGGGGTTAGATACAGAGTAAAGCCCCCTCTACACTGTCCCCATCAAACACTCCCAGGACAGGTACAGCACGAGGTTAGATACAGAGTAAAGCTCCCTCTACACTGTCCCCATCAAACACTCCCAGGACAGGTACAGCACGGGGTGTGATACAGAGTAAAGCTCCCTCTACACTGTCCCCATCAAACACTCCCAGGACAGGTACAGCACGGGGTTAGATACAGAGTAAAGCTCCCTCTACACTGTCCCCATCAAACACTCCCAGGACAGGTACAGCACGAGGTTAGATACAGAGTAAAGCTCCCTCTACACTGTCCCCATCAAACACTCCCAGGACAGGTACAGCACGGGGTGTGATATAGAGTAAAGCTCCCTCTACACTGTCCCCATCAAACACTCCCAGGACAGGTACAGCACGGGGTTAGATACAGAGTAAAGCTCCCTCTACACTGTCTCCAACAAACACTCCCAGGACAGGTACAGCACGAGGTTAGATACAGAGTAAAGCTCCCTCTACACTGTCCCCATCAAACACTCCCAGGACAGGTACAGGACGGGGTTAGATACAGAGTAGAACTCCCTCTACACTGTCCCCATCAAACACTCCCAGGACAGGTACAGCACAGGGTTAGATACAGAGTAAAGCTCCCTGTACACTGTCCCCATCAAACACTCCCAGGACAGGTACAGCTCGGGGTTAGATACAGAGTAAAGCTCCCTGTACACTGTCCCCATCAAACACTGCCAGGACAGGTACAGCACGGGGTTAGATACAGAGTAAAGCTCCCTGTACACTGTCCCCATCAAACACTCCCAGGACAGGTACAGCACGGGGTTAGATACAGAGCAAAGCTCCCTCTACACTGTCCCCATCAAACACTCCCAGGACAGGTACAGCACGGGGTTAGATACAGAGTAAAGCTCCCTCGACACTGTCCCCATCAAACACTCCCAGGACAGGTACAGCACGGGGTTAGATACAGAGTAAAGCTCCCTCTACGCTGTCCCCATCAAACACTCCCAGGACAGGTACAGCACGGGGTGAGATACAGAGTAAAGTTCCCTCTACACTGTCGCCATGAAACACTCCCAGGACAGGTACAGCACGGGGTTAGATACAGAGTAAAGCCCCCTCTACACTGTCCCCATCAAACACTCCCAGGACAGGTACAGCACGAGGTTAGATACAGAGTAAAGCTCCCTCTACACTGTCCCCATCAAACACTCCCAGGACAGGTACAGCACGGCGTGTGATACAGAGTAAAGCTCCCTCTACACTGTCCCCATCAAACACTCCCAGGACAGGTACTGCACGGGGTTAGATACAGAGTAAAGCTCCCTCTACACTGTCCCCATCAAACACTCCCAGGACAGGTACAGCACGAGGTTAGATACAGAGTAAAGCTCCCTCTACACTGTCCCCATCAAACACTCCCAGGACAGGTACAGCACGGGGTGTGATACAGAGTAAAGCTCCCTCTACACTGTCCCCATCAAACACTCCCAGGACAGGTACAGCACGGGGTTAGATACAGAGTAAAGCTCCCTCTACACTGTCTCCAACAAACACTCCCAGGACAGGTACAGCACGAGGTTAGATACAGAGTAAAGCTCCCTCTACACTGTCCCCATCAAACACTCCCAGGACAGGTACAGGACGGGGTTAGATACAGAGTAGAACTCCCTCTACACTGTCCCCATCAAACACTCCCAGGACAGGTACAGCACAGGGTTAGATACAGAGTAAAGCTCCCTGTACACTGTCCCCATCAAACACTCCCAGGACAGGTACAGCTCGGGGTTAGATACAGAGTAAAGCTCCCTGTACACTGTCCCCATCAAACACTGCCAGGACAGGTACAGCACGGGGTTAGATACAGAGTAAAGCTCCCTGTACACTGTCCCCATCAAACACTCCCAGGACAGGTACAGCACGGGGTTAGATACAGAGCAAAGCTCCCTCTACACTGTCCCCATCAAACACTCCCAGGACAGGTACAGCACGGGGTTAGATACAGAGTAAAGCTCCCTCGACACTGTCCCCATCAAACACTCCCAGGACAGGTACAGCACGGGGTTAGATACAGAGTAAAGCTCCCTCTACGCTGTCCCCATCAAACACTCCCAGGACAGGTACAGCACGTGGTTAGATACAGAGTAAAGCTCCCTTGACACTGTCCCCATCAAACCCTCCCAGGACAGGTACAGCACGGGGTTAGATACAGAGTAAAATACTGTCCCCATCAAACACTCCCAGGACAGGTACAGCACGAGGTGAGAAACAGAGTAAAGCTCCCTCTACACTGTCCCCATCAAACACTCCCAGGAAATGTACAGCACGGGGTGAGATACAGAGTAAAGCTCCCTCTACACTGTCCCCATCAAACACTCCCACGACAGGTACAGCACGGTGTTAGATACAGAGTAAAGCTCCCTCTACACTGTCCCCATCAAACACTCCCAGGACACGGACAGCACGGGGTTAGATACAGAGTAAAGCTCCCTCGACACTGTCCCCATCAAACACTCCCAGGACAGGTACAGCACGGGGTTAGATACAGAGTAAAGCTCCCTCTACACTGTCCCCATCAAAAACTCCCAGGACAGGTGCAGCACGGGGTTAGATACAGAGTAAAGCTCCCTCTACACTGTCCCCATCAAACACTCCCAGGACAGGTACAGCACGGGGTTAGATACCGGGTAAAGCTCCCTCTACACTGCCCCATCAAACACTCCCAGGACAGGTACAGCACGGGGTTCGATACAGAGTAAAGCTCCCTCTACACTGTCCCCATCAAACACTCCCAGGACAGGTACAGCACGGGGTTCGATACAGAGTAAAGCTCCCTCTACACTGTCCCCATCAAACACTCCCAGGACAGGTACAGCACGGGGGTAGATACAGAGTAAAGCTCCCTCTACACTGTCCCCATCAAACACTCCCAGGACAGGTTCAGCACAGGGTTAGATACAGAGTAAAGCTCCCTCTACACTGTCGCCATGAAACACTCCCAGGACAGGTACAGCACGGGGTTAGATACAGAGTAAAGCTCCCTCTACACTGTCCCCATCAAACACTCCCAGGACGGGTACAGCACGGGGTTAGATATAGAGTAAAGCTCCCTCTACACTGTCCCCATCAAACACTCCCAGGACAGGTACAGCACGGGGTTAGATACAGAGTAAAGCTCCCTCTACACTGTCCCCATCAAACACTCCCAGGACGGGTACAGCACGGGGTTAGATATAGAGTAAAGCTCCCTCTACACTGTCCCCATCAAACACTCCCAGGACGGGTACAGCACGGGGTTCGATACAGAGTAAAGCTCCCTCTACACTGTCCCCATCAAACACTCCCAGGACAGGTACAGCACGGGGTGAGATACAGAGTAAAGCTCCCTCTACACTGTCCCCATCAAACACTCCCAGGACGGGTACAGCATGGGGTTGGTACAAAACTTTGGAAGATTGAGAGAGTGGAATTTGGAGGACAATAATCAAAACTTCTGGCCCACAGACCACAATCAGTAAAAATAAACAACAACACCTCCTCCACAAGAGTCCTCAATACCGGGGTCCTGCAAGGCTGCGTACCTAGCCCCCTACTATACTCCCTGTACACACACGACTGCGGGGCAAAACATGGTTCCAACTCCATTTACAAGTTTGCTGACGACACGACCATAGTGGGCCGAATAACCACAAGTCAGAATAGAGGAGGGAGATAGAGGAGAATACTGAGATTCAGACTACTAGACTAGAAGGGCTTGAGGTTCATAAGGAGGAGGCGTTAACAATTCTGGAAAGGGTGAAAATAGATAAGTCCCCTGGGCCGGATGGGATTTATTCTAGGATTCTCTGGGAAGCTAGGGAGGAGATTGCTGAGCCTTTGGCTTTGATCTTTAAGTCATCTTTGTCAACAGGAATAGTGTCAGAAGACTGGAGGATAGCAAATGTTGTCCCCTTGTTCAAGAAGGGGAGTAGAGACAACCCCGGTAACTATAGACCAGTGAGCCTTACTTCTGTTGTGGGCAAAATCTTGGAAAGGTTTATAAGAGATAGGATGTATAATCATCTGGAAAGGAATAATTTGATAAGAGATAGTCAACACAGTTTTGTGAAGGGTAGGTCGTGCCTCACAAACCTTATTGAGTTCTTTGAGAAGGTGACCAAACAGGTGGATGAGGGTAAAGCAGTTGATGTGGTGTATATGGATTTCAGTAAAGCGTTTGATAAGGTTCCCCACGGTAGGCTACTGCAGAAAATACGGAAGCATGGGATTCAGGGAGACTTAGCTGTTTGGATCAGAGATTGGCTAGCTGGAAGAAGACAAAGGGTGGTGGTTGATGGGAAATGTTCAGACTGGAGTCCAGTTACTAGTGGTGTACCACAAGGATCTGTTTTGGGGCCACTGCTGTTTGTCATTTTTATAAATGACCTGGAGGAGGGCGTAGAAGGATGGGTGAGTAAATTTGCAGATGACACTAAAGTTGGTGGAGTTGTGGACAGTGCGGAAGGATGTTACAGGTTACAGAGGGACATAGATAAGCTGCAGTGCTGGGCTGAGAGGTGGCAAATGGAGTTTAATGCAGAAAAGTGTGAGGTGATTCATTTTGGAAGGAATAACAGGAAGACAGAGTACTGGGCTAATGGTAATATTCCTGGCAGTGTGGATGAGCAGAGAGATCTCAGTGTCCATGTACATAGATCCCTGAAAGTTGCCACCCAGGTTGAGAGGGTTGTTAAGAAGGCGTACGGTGTGTTAGCTTTTATTGGTAGAGGGATTGAGTTTCGGAGCCATGAGGTCATGTTGCAGCTGTACAAAACTCTGGTCCGGCCGCATTTGGAGTATTGCGTGCAATTCTGGTCGCCGCATTATAGGAAGGATGTGGAAGCATTGGAAAGGGTGCAGAGGAGATTTACCAGAATGTTGCCCGGTATGGAGGGAAGATCTTATGAGGAAAGGCTGAGGGACTTGAGGCTGTTTTCGTTAGAGAGAAGAAGGTTAAGAGGTGACTTAATTGAGGCATACAAGATGATCAGAGGATTGGATAGGGTGGACAGTGAGAGCCTTTTTCCTCGGATGGTGATGTCTAGCACGAGGGGACATAGCTTTAAATTGAAGGGAGATAGATATAGGACAGATGTCAGAGGTAGGTTCTTTACTCTGAGAGTAGTAAGGGCGTGGAATGCCCTGCCTGCAACAGTAGTGGACTCGCCAACACTAAGGGTATTCAAATGGTCATTGGATAGACATATGGACGATAAGGGAATAGTGTAGATGGGCTTTAGAGTGGTTTCACAGGTCGGCGCAACATCGAGGGCCGAAGGGCCTGTACTGCACTGTAATGTTCTGTGTTCTATGTAACCTAGTGGAGCGGTGCAGCAACAACAATCTCTCAATGCCAGCAAAACTAAAGAGCTAGTCATTGACTTCAGGAAGCGAAGTACTGTACACACCTGTCAGCATCAACGGGGCCGAGGTGGAGATGGTTAGCAGTTTCAAATTCCTAGGGGTGCACATCACCAAAAATCTGTCCCACGTCGACGCTATAACCAAGAAAGCACAACAGCGCCTATACTTCCTCAAGAAACTAAGGAAATTCGGCATGTCCACATTAACCCTTACCAACTTTTACAGATGCCCCACCAGAGAAAGCATCCTATCGGGCTGCATCACAGCCTGGTATGGCAACTGCTCGGCCCAGGACCGCAAGAAACTTCAGAGAGTCGTGAACACCGCCCAGTCCATCACACGAACCTGCCTCCCATCCATTGACTCTATCTACACCTTCCGCTGCCTGGGGAAAGCGGGCAGTATAATCAAAGATCCCTCCCACCCGGCTTACTCACTCTTCCAACTTCTTCCATCGGGCAGGAGATACAGAAGTCTGAGAACAGAACAGACTCAAAAACAGCTTCTTCCCCACTGTCACCAGACTCCTAAATGACCCTCTTATGGACTGACCTCATTAACACTACACCCTGTATGCTTCACCCGATGCCGGTGTTTATGTAGTTACATTGTATATCTTGTTGCCCTATTATGTATTTTCTTTTATTCCCTTTTCTTCCCGTGTATTTAATGATCTGTTGAGCTGCTCGCAGAAAAATACTTTTCACTGTACCTCGGTACACGTGACAATAGACAAAATCCATATCCAGAAATGACGCTGATAACTCGGGCGACACGTGGTCTATCATCTTGTGGTTGGTCTAAAGGGGTTTGAGACTCATTCTCGGCAATCACCAGGAGACAGATTCCTGTCCCAGCTCCCGTCTCCCTGCTCACCAGTGACTGACAAACTGGGAAGTGGGGCCCAGGGTCTTTTGAACGTCTGAACCTGGCCTTCTGGAAGTTGTTGTGGTTGATGCACTAACACTGCATCCAGTGACCGTGGGGACTGTTACTGAGCATGGTGCCAGTGTGCCCTGTCTGACTGGCATTTTGTTTCCTCACCCTCTGCTCCTTGTGTTGGTTCGGGGGGATGGGCTATTACACTTTTTTCCAGTCGCTGATATTGATATTTGTCCCTTCTCTCCTCAGGGTCCACAGATGTAAAGTGCGAGGGGCCGAATTGTCCTCCAAAACCAACACCAGCCTCGCTACTGTCCCCGACGCTCGTCTCGCCCAAAAGACCAGCTTCTCTGGTGCCCCCGACTGTCTTGACACCCAAATCACCCGTTACCCTGTCCACACCGAGTACCAGGACCACTCGGCACACCACCCCGGCCAATCACACCTCGCACCACACAACTCCCCACCCAACCAACCACACCACGCATCACCCGTCCAATCACACCACGCATCACCCGTCCAATCACACCACGCATCACCCGTCCAATCACACCACGCATCACCCGTCCAATCACACCACGCATCACCCGGCCAACCACACCACGCATCACCCGTCCAATCACACCACGCATCACCCGTCCAACCACACCACGCACCACCCAACCCCCCACCCGGCCAATCACACCTCGCATCCGGCCTTGCCCACCACTCTGCACCCAGCCCCTGCGCCGAAGCTCCAATCCGGACACTACAACGTGACGGCGAACAAGACGGTTTGCGCCTTGGCAGACTTGAAGTTACAGTTCCGGGTCCAATACAAAAACACAAAGAAGGAAACGGTGAGCAAGGCCTTGTAAATTCCACCACCGTAAGTGCCAGGAAACAGCCTCAGAGTCCCCATCAAACACTCCCAGGACAGGTACAGCACGGGGTTAGATACAGAGTAAAGCTCCCTCTACACCGTCCCCATCAAACACTCCCAGGACAGGTACAGCACGGGGTTAGATACAGAGTAAAGCTCCCTCTACACTGTCCCCATCAAACACTCCCAGGACAGGTACAGCACGGGGTTAGATACAGAGTAAAGCTCCCTCTACACTGTCCCCATCAAACACTCCCAGGACACCGCACGGGGTTAGATACAGAGTAAAGCTCCCTCTACACTGTCCCCATCAAACACTCCCAGGACAGGTACAGCACGGGGTTAGATACAGAGTGAAGCTTCCTTTACATTGTCCCCATCAAACACTCCCAGGACACCGCACGGGGTTAGATACAGAGTAAAGCTCCCTCTACACTGTCCCCATCAAACACCCCCAGGACAGGTACAGCACGGGGTTAGATACAGAGTAAAGCTCCCTCGTCACTGTCCCCATCAAACACCCCCAGGACAGGTACAGCACGGGGTTAGATACAGAGTAAAGCTCCCTCTACGCTGTCCCCATCAAACACTCCCAGGACAGGTACAGCACGGGGTTAGACACAGAGTAAAGCTCCCTCTACACTGTCCCCATCAAAAACTCCCTAACAGGTACAGCACGGGGTTAGATACAGAGTAAAGCTCCCTCTACACTGTCCCCATCAAACACCCCCAGGACAGGTACAGCACGGGGTAAGATACAGAATAAAGCTTCCTCTACACTGTCCCCATCAAACACCCCCAGGACAGGTACAGCACGGGGTTAGATACAGAGTAAAGCTCCCTCGTCACTGTCCCCATCAAACACCCCCAGGACAGGTACAGCACGGGGTTAGATACAGAGTAAAGCTCCCTCTACGCTGTCCCCATCAAACACTCCCAGGACAGGTACAGCACGGGGTTAGACACAGAGTAAAGCTCCCTCTACACTGTCCCCATCAAAAACTCCCTAACAGGTACAGCACGGGGTTAGATACAGAGTAAAGCTCCCTCTACACTGTCCCCATCAAACACTCCCAGGACAGGTACAGCACGGGGTTAGATACAGAGTAAAGCTCCCTCTACACTGTCCCCATCAAACACTCCCAGGACAGGTACAGCACGGGGTTAGATACAGAGTAAAGCTCCCTCTACGCTGTCCCCATCAAACAGTCCCAGGACAGGTACAGCACGGGGTTAGATACAGAGTAAAGCTCCCTCTACGCTGTCCCCATCAAACACTCCCAGGACAGGTACAGCACGGCGTTAGATACAGAGTAAAGCTCCCTCTACGCTGTCCCCATCAAACACTCCCAGGACAGGTACAGCACGGGGTTAGATACAGAGTAAAGCTCCCTCTACACTGTCCCCATCAAACACTCCCAGGACAGGTACAGCACGGCGTTAGATGCAGAGTAAAGCTCCCTCTACGCTGTTCCCATCAAACACTCCCAGGACAGGTACAGCACGGCGTTAGATACAGAGTAAAGCTCCCTCTACGCTGTCCCCATCAAACACTCCCAGGACAGGTACAGCACGGCGTTAGATACAGAGTAAAGCTCCCTCTACGCTGTCCCCATCAAACACTCCCAGGACAGGTACAGCACGGGGTTAGATACAGAGTAAAGCTCCCTCTACACTGTCCCCATCAAACACTCCCAGGACAGGTACAGCACGGCGTTAGATGCAGAGTAAAGCTCCCTCTACGCTGTCCCCATCAAACACTCCCAGGACAGGTACAGCACGGGGTTAGATACAGAGTAAAGCTCCCTCTACACTGTCCCCATCAAACACTCCCAGGACAGGTACAGCACGGGGTTAGATACAGAGTAAAGCTCCCTCCGTTTCTCCAAAATGACGAGAGGTATAGGCTGTGTGAATAGTCAGAAGCTTTTCCCAGGGTGGAAGACTCCATTACAAGGGGCACAGGTTCAAGGTGATTTGGGAAAGTTTAAGGGGAGATGTGTGGGAGAAGTCTTTCCCGCAGGGGGTGCTGGAACGCGTTGCCAGTGGAGGTGGTGGAGACAGGCCCGATAATAACGTTTAAGATGTACGTTGAGAGACACATGAACGTGCGGGGAATGGAGTGATGCAGATCGTCTGGGAAATAGGACTGAGACACGAATGTCAGCGGCGGCTTGGTGAGCTGTACGGCCAGTTCCCGTGCTGCGATGTTCTTTGTTCACGATCTCAGCCACACTGGCTGAATCCAGGTTCGGAGTTTCGGTCCCTGAAGGAGGTGTACTGTTCTGTTTGAGAGCTGCTGTTCCTAACACCTGCCCCAGTCCCCTGCCCAACTGGATCAGTTGATGAAAATGATGAAGGCACAAATATTTCCCACGCGCGTGACCTCTTTTCGTTCTCCATTTGCAGAGCTGGGGACTGTTCATGCTGCAGCCCACGAGGACACACGCTTCAGGAACCTGCGGAACGGGCTTTGTTAACTTAACTCTGACCTTTCCCGAGGGATTCCTGATGTTCGGATTCAAGAAGGTCAGTATTTTACACTCTACACTTTGCGAATGTTTCTGACCCAGCGATCACTGGACAGTGATCAGGAGCAGGAACCCTGGCTGATTTCCCCTCTCTCTCTAACCCAGGGATCACTGGGCAGTGATCAGGAGCAGGAACCCTGACTGATTTTCCCTCTCTCTCTGCAAACCAGGGATCACTGGACAGTGATCAGGAGCAGGAACCCTGACTGATTTTCCCTCTCTCTCTGCAAACCAGGGATCACTGGACAGTGATCAGGAGCAGGAACCCTGACTGATTTTCCCTCTCTCTCTGCAAACCAGGGCTCACTGGACAGTGATCAGGAGCAGGAACCCTGGCTGATTTCCCCCTCTCTCTAACCCAGGGATCACTGGACAGTGATTAGGAGCAGGAACCCTGGCTGATTTCCCCTCTCTCTCTAACCCAGGGATCACTGGACAGTGATCAGGAGCAGGAACCCTGGCTGATTTCCCCTCTCTCTCTCTAACCCGGGGATCACTGGACAGTGATCAGGAGCAGGAACCCTGGCTGATTTCCTCTCTCTCTCTAACCCAGGGATCACTGGACAGTGATCAGGAGCAGGAACCCTGGCTGATTTCCCCTCTCTCTCTCTCTAACCCAGGGATCACTGGACAGTGATCAGGAGCAGGAACCCTGGCTGATTTCCCCTCTCTCTCTCTAACCCAGGGCTCACTGGACAGTGATCAGGAGCAGGAACCCTGGCTGATTTCCCCTCTCTCTCTCTCTAACCCAGGGATCACTGGACAGTGATCAGGAGCAGGAACCCTGGCTGATTTCCCCTCTCTCTCTCTCTAACCCAGGGATCACTGGACAGTGATCAGGAGCAGGAACCCTGGCTGATTTCCCCTCTCTCTCTCTAACCCAGGGATCACTGGACCGTGATCAGGAGCAGAAACCCTGGCTGATTTCCCCTCTCTCTCTAACCCAGGGATCACTGGACAGTGATCAGGAGCAGGAACCCTGGCTGATTTCCTCTCTCTCTCTAACCCAGGGATCACTGGACAGTGATCAGGAGCAGGAACCCTGGCTGATTTCCCCTCTCTCTCTCTAACCCAGGGATCACTGGACATTGATCAGGAGCAGGAACCCTGGCTGATTTCCCCTCTCTCTCTAACCCAGGGATCACTGGACAGTGATCAGGAGCAGGAACCCTGGCTGATTTCCCCTCTCTCTCTCTAACCCTGGGCTCACTGGACAGTGATCAGGAGCAGGAACCCTGGCTGATTCCCTCTCTCTCTCTAACCCAGGGATCACTGGACAGTGATCAGGAGCAGGAACCCTGGCTGATTTCCCCCCTCTCTCTCTCTAACCCAGGGATCACTGGACAGTGATCAGGAGCAGGAACCCTGGCTGATTTCCCCTCTCTCTAACCCAGGGATCACTAGACAGTGATCAGGAGCAGGAACCCTGGCTGATTTCCTTCTCTCTCTCTAACCCAGGGATCACTGGACAGTGATCAGGAGCAGGAACCCTGGCTGATTTCCCCTCTCTCTCTCTGTAACCCAGGGATCACTGGGCAGTGATCAGGAGCAGGAACACTGGCTGATTTCCCTCTCTCTCTCTAACCCAGGGATCACTGGACAGTGATCAGGAGCAGGAACCCTGGCTGATTTCCCTCTCTCTCTCTAACCCAGGGATCACTGGACAGTGATCAGGAGCAGGAACCCTGGCTGATTTCCCTCTCTCTCTCTAACCCAGGGATCACTGGACAGTGATCAGGAGCAGGAACCCTGGCTGATTTCCCCTCTCTCTCTCTAACCCTGGGATCACTGGACAGTGATAAGGAGCAGGAACCGTGGGTGATTTCTCCTCTCTAACCCAGGGATCACTGGACAGTGATCAGGATCAGGAACCCTGGCTGATTTCCCCTCTCTCTCTCTAAACCAGGGATCATTGGACAGTGATTAGGAGCAGGAACCCTGGCTGATTTCCCCTCTCTCTCTAACCCAGGGATCACTGGACAGTGATCAGGAGCAGGAACCCTGGCTGATTTCCTATCTCTCTAACCCAGGGATCACTGGACAGTGATCAGGAGCAGGAACCCTGGCTGATTTCCACTCTCTCTAACCCAGGGATCACTGGACAGTGATCAGGATCAGGAACCCTGGCTGATTTCCCCTCTCTCTCTGCAAACCAGGGATCATTGGACAGTGATTAGGAGCAGGAACCCTGGCTGATTTTCCCTCTCTCTCTAACCCAGGGATCACTGGACAGTGATCAGGAGCAGGAACCCAGGCTGATTTCCCCTCTCTCTCTCTAACCCAGGGATCACTGGGCAGTGATCAGGAGCAGGAACCATGGCTGATTTCCTCTCTCTCTCTAACCCAGGGATCACTGGACAGTGATCAGGGGCAGGAACCCTGGCTGATTTCCCCTCTCTCTCTCTCACCCAGGGATCACTGGACAGTGATCAGGAGCAGGAACCCTGGCTGATTTCCCCTCTCTCTCCCACCCAGGGATCACTGGGCAGTGATCAGGAGCAGGAACCCTGGCTGATTTCCTCTCTCTCTCTAACCCAGGGATCACTGGACAGTGATCAGGAGCAGGAACCCTGGCTGATTTCCTCTCTCTCTCTCTCTAACCCAGGGATCACTGGACAGTGATCAGGAGCAGGAACCTGGCTGATTTCCTCTCTCTCTCTAACCCAGGGATCACTGGACAGTGATCAGGAGCAGGAACCCTGGCTGATTTCCCTCGCTCTCTCACCCAGGGATCACTGGACAGTGATCAGGAGCAGGAACGCTGGCTGATTTTCCCTCGCTCTCTCACCCAGGGATCACTGGACAGTGATCAGGAACCCTGGCTGATTTCCCCTCTCTCTAACACAGGGGTCACTGGACAGTGATCAGGATCAGGAACCCTGGCTGATTTCCTCTCTCTCTCTAACCCGGGGATCACTGGACAGTGATCAGGAGCAGGAACCCTGGCTGATTTCCCTCTCTCTCTCTCTCACCCAGGGATCACTGGACAGTGATCAGGAGCATGAAACCTGGCTGATTTCCTCTCTCTCTCTAACCCAGGGATCACTGGACAGTGATCAGGATCAGGAACCCTGGCTGATTTCCCCTCTCTCTCTCTCACCCAGGGATCACTGGACAGTGATCAGGAGCAGGAACCCTGGCTGATTTCCCCTCTCTCTCTCACCCAGGGATCACTGGGCAGTGATCAGGAGCAGGAACCCTGGCCGATTTCCCCTCTCTCTCTCTAACCCCGGGATCACTGGACAGTGATTAGGAGCAGGAACCCTGGCTGATTTCCTCTCTCTCTCTCTAACCCAGGGATCACTGGACAGTGATCAGGAGCAGGAACCCTGGCTGATTTCCCCTCTCTCTCTCTAACCCAGGGATCACTGGACAGTGATCAGGAGCAGGAACCCTGGCTGATTTCCCCCCTCTCTCTCTAACCCCGGGATCACTGGACAGTGATTAGGAGCAGGAACCCTGGCTGATTTCCTCTCTCTCTCTCTAACCCAGGGATCACTGGACAGTGATCAGGGGCAGGAACCCTGGCTGATTTCCTCTCTCTCTCTAACCCATGGATCACTGGACAGTGATCAGGATCAGGAACCTGGCTGATTTCCTCTGTCTCTCTAACCCATGGATCACTGGACAGTGATCAGGAGCAGGAACCCTGGCTGATTTCCCTCTCTCTCTAACCCAGGGATCACTGGACAGTGATCAGGAGCAGGAACCCTGGCTGATTTCCCCTCTCTCTCTAACCCATGGATCACTGGACAGTGATCAGGAGCAGGAACCCTGGCTGATTTCCCCCCTCTCTCTCTAACCCCGGGATCACTGGACTGTGATTAGGAGCAGGAACCCTGGCTGATTTCCTCTCTCTCTCTCTAACCCAGGGATCACTGGACAGTGATCAGGGGCAGGAACCCTGGCTGATTTCCTCTCTCTCTCTAACCCATGGATCACTGGACAGTGATCAGGATCAGGAACCTGGCTGATTTCCTCTGTCTCTCTAACCCATGGATCACTGGACAGTGATCAGGAGCAGGAACCCTGGCTGATTTCCCTCTCTCTCTCTAACCCAGGGATCACTGGACAGTGATCAGGAGCAGGAACCCTGGCTGATTTCCTCTCTCTCTCTCTCTAACCCAGGGATCACTGGACAGTGATCAGGAGCAGGAACCCTGGCTGATTTCCCCTCTCTCTCTAACCCATGGATCACTGGACAGTGATCAGGAGCAGGAACCCTGGCTGATTTCCCCTCTCTCTCTAACCCAGGGATCACTGGACAGTGATCAGGAGCAGGAACCCTGGCTGATTTCCCCTCTCTCTCTAACCCAGGGATCACTGGACAGTGATCAGGAGCAGGAAACCCTGGCTGATTTTCCCTCTCTCTCTCTAACCCAGGGATCACTGGACAGTGATCAGGAGCAGGAACCCTGGCTGATTTCCCCTCTCTCTAACCCAGGGATCACTGGACAGTGATCAGGAGCAGGAACCGTGGCTGATTTCCTCTCTATCTCTAACTCATGGATCACTGGACAGTGATCAGGAGCAGGAACCCTGGCTGATTTCCCCTCTCTCTCTCTAACCCAGGGATCACTGGACAGTGATCAGGAGCAGGAACCCTGGCTGATTTCCCCTCTCTCTAACCCAGGGATCACTGGGCAGTGATCCGGAGCAGGAACCCTGGCTGATTTCCCCTCTCTCTCACTAACCCAGGGATCACTGGACAGTGATCAGGAGCAGGAACCCTGGCTGATTTCCCTCTCTCTCTAACCCGGGGATCACTGGACAGTGATCAGAAGCAGGAACCCTGGCTGATTTCCCTCTCTCTCTAACCCGGGGATCACTGGACAGTGATCAGGAGCAGGAACATAGAACATCGAAAAATACAGCACAGAACAGGCCCTTCAGCCCACGATGTTGTGCCGAACCTTTGTCCTAGATTAATCATAGATTATCATTGAATTTACAGGCAGAAGGAGGCCATTCGGCCCATCGAGTCTGCACCGGCTCTTGGAAAGAGCACCCTACCCAAGGTCAACACCTCCACCTAAACCGCACATCCCCACAACCCAGCAACCCCACCCAACACTAAGGGCAATTTTGGACACTAAGGGCAATTTATCATGGCCAATCCACCTAACCCGCACATCTTTGGACTGTGGGAGGAAACCGGAGCACCCGGAGGAAACCCACGCACACACGGGGAGGATGTGCAGACTCCGCACAGACAGTGACCCAAGCCGGAATCGAACCAGGGACCCTGTAGCTGTGAAGCAATTGTGCTACCCACAATGCTACCGTGCTGCCCTTAAGAACAAATTAATTTACACTATATCATTTAACCGTAATCCATGTACCTATCCAATAGCTGCTTGAAGGTCCCGAATGTTTTCGACTCAACTACTTCCACAGGCCGTGCATTCCATGCCCCCACTACTCTCTGGGTAAAGAACCTACCTCTGACATCCCCCTCCTATATCTTCCATCATTCATCTTAAATTTATGTCCCCTTGTAATGGTTTGTTGCACCCGGGGAAAAAAGTCTCTGACTGTCTACTCTATCTATTCCCCTGATCATCTTATAAACCTCTATCAAGTCGCCCCTCATCCTTCTCCGTTCTAATGAGAAAAGGCCTAGCACCCTCAACCTTTCCTCGTAAGACCTACTCTCCATTCCAGGCAACATCCTGGTAAATCTTCTTTGCACCTTTTCCAAAGCTTCCACATCCTTCCTAAAATGAGGCGACCAGAACTGTACACAGTACTCCAAATGTGGCCTTACCAAAGTTTTGTACAGCTGCATCATCACCTCACGGCTCTTAAATTCAATCCCTCTGTTAATGAACGCTAGCACACCATAGGCCTTCTTCACAGCTCTATCCACTCGAGTGGCAACTTTCAAAGATGTATGAACATAGACCCCAAGATCTCTCTGCTCCTCCACATTGCCAAGAACTCTACCGTTAACCCTGTATTCCGCATTCATATTTGTCCTTCCAAAGTGGACAACCTCACACTTTTCAGGGTTAAACTCCATCTGCCACTTCTCAGTCCAGCTCTGCATCCTATCTATGTCTCTTTGCAGCCGACAACAGCCCTCCTTACTATCCACAACTCCACCAATCTTCGTATCGTCTGCAAATTTACTGACCCACCCTTCAACTCCCTCATCCAAGTCATTAATGAAAATCACAAACAGCAGAGGACCCAGAACTGATCCCTGCAGTACGCCACTGGTAACTGGGATCCAGGCTGAATATTTGCCATAATGGAATAAAGCTGCCATGGAAACAGAAATGGTGACAAGGTAAAGTTTACAGCTAAGCATACATTTCATTTCTGTAACCGTCTCTCTCCGCAGGACATCAAAAAACAAACCTTCTATTTGAGCGAAGTTAAAAGTGAATTGATGTTCCGGTTCCCTGGCACTGCGGGTGAGTTCGAAACACAACCATCAACAGTGGATCAAGAATGTCTAAGAGGGAGCGACTTCAGGAGTTCGTAGGGGCTGGAGGAGGTTACAGAGATAGGGAGGGTTGTAGGGGCTGGAGGAGGTTACAGAGATAGGGAGGGTTGTCGGGACTGGAGGAGGTTACAGAGATAGGAAGGGTTGTAGGGGCTGGAGGAGGTTACAGAGACAGGGAGGGTTGTAGGGGCTGGAGGAGGTTACAGAGATAGGGAGGAGCGTAGGGGCTGGAGGAGGTTACAGAGATAGGGAGGAGCGTAGGGGCTGGAGGAGGTTACACAGATAGGGAGGAGCGTAGGGGCTGGAGGAGGTTACAGTGATAGGGAGGGTTGTAGGGGCTGGAGGAGGTTACAGAGATAGGGAGGGTTGTAGGGGCTGGAGGAAGTTACAGAGATAGGGAGAGTTGTAGGGGCTGGAGGAGGTTACAGAGATAGGGAGGGGTGTAGGGGCTGGAGGAGGTTACAGACATAGAGAGGGGATGTAGGGGCTGGTGGAGGTTACAGAGATAGGGAGGGGGTGTAGGAGGTTACAGAGATAGGGAGGGTTGAGGGGCTGGAGGCGGTTACAGAGATAGGGAGGGGGTGTAGGAACTGGAGGAGGTTACAGAGATAGGGAGGTGTGTAGGAGGTTACAGAGATAGGGAGGGGGTATAGGGGCTGGGGGAGGTTACAGAGATAGGGAGGGGGTGCAGGGGATGGAGGAGGTTACAGAGATAGGGAGGGGGTGTAGGGGATGGAGGAGGTTACAGAGATAGGGAGGGGGTGTAGGGGGTCGGAGGAGGTTACAGAGATAGGGAGGGTTGTAGGGGCTGGAGGAGGTTACAGAGATAGGTAGGGGGTGTAGGGGATGGAGGAGGTTACAGAGATAGGGAGGGGGTGTAGGGGCTGGAGGAGGTTACAGAGATAGGGAGGGGTGTAGGGGATGGAGGAGGTTACAGAGATAGGGAGGGGTGTAGGGGATGGAGGAGGTTACAGAGATAGGGAGGGGGTGTAGGGGCTGGAGGAGGTTACAGAGATAGGGAGGGGTGTAGGGGATGGAGGAGGTTACAGAGATAGGGAGGGTTGTAGGGGCTGGAGAAGGTTACAGAGATAGGGAGGGGGTGTAGGGGCTGGAGGAGGTTACAGAGATAGGGAGGGGTGTAGGGGATGGAGGAGGTTACAGAGATAGGGAGGGGTGTAGGGGATGGAGGAGGTTACAGAGATAGGGAGGGGGTGTAGGGGCTGGAGGAGGTTACAGAGATAGGGAGGGGTGTAGGGGATGGAGGAGGTTACAGAGATAGGGAGGGTTGTAGGGGCTGGAGAAGGTTACAGAGATAGGGAGGGTGTAGGGGATGGAGGAGGTTACAGAGATAGGGAGGGTTGTAGGGGCTGGAGGAGGTTACAGAGATAGGGAGGGTGTAGGGGATGGAGGAGGTTACAGAGATAGGGAGGGTGTAGGGGATGGAGGAGGTTACAGAGATAGGGAGGGTTGTAGGGGCTGGAGGAGGTTACAGAGATAGGGAGGGTTGTAGGGGCTGGAGGAGGTTACAGAGATAGGGAGGGTTGTAGGGGCTGGAGGAGGTTACAGAGATAGGGAGGGTTGTAGGGGCTGGAGGAGGTTACAGAGATAGGGAGGGGGTGTAGGGGCTGGAGGAGGTTACAGAGATAGGGAGGGGGTGTAGGAGGTTACAGAGATAGGGAGGGGGTGTAGGGGCTGGAGGAGGTTACAGAGATAGGGAGGGGGTGTAGGGGCTGGAGGAGGTTACAGAGATAGGGAGGGGTGTAGGGGATGGAGGAGGTTACAGAGCTAAGGAGGGGGTGTTGGGATTGGAAGGGGCTGTAGAGGTGGGCTGGGGGCCGGGGGAGGGATGTGAAGAGACTGCGTGCCCCGAGGGGGGGTGCGGTGAACGGTTCGCAGTGCCAGCTGAGGGGCAGGGCCGAGGGTAACCTCCAGTTAGCTGCGTGTCGGGTGTTGGGAGACCGGCCGAGGGCTGCGGTGGGAAGCATCAAGTCAAGAGTTAGCGAGGGGTTCGAGCAGCGTCTCCGTGACGTTCGCGCGATGGGAAATCCGCAGACTTGTGATGATGTGGTCGCCAGCTCATCACGAGGCCCGGGGGTGATCCTGAGTTGAGAACTGAGTGCGCCAGCCTCCGACAGTTCCCAGAGCGAGGGGGGGGGGGTGAATTTGTACTGCGCGCCTGGCGGCGGGACCAGCACTCCAAGGTCGCTAACCAGAGCGTTGCTTGCTTTGACAGGGCCGTCTCGGTACTCGGCACAGAACACCAGCCTGGCGATGCTGCAGGCCCATCTTGGACACTCCTACCGATGTTCCAACCAATCCGTGGAGGTCAAGAGCACTTTCTGGGTGGACCTTGTGGACCAGCAGGTTCAGTCCTTTGACTTTGACAAAAACCAACACTTTGGTCCAGGTACGAACAAAATCCAAGGACTTGCATTCCTCTAGCGCCCAACGCCACCCCAGAGCGCACGGCCGGCCAATCGACGTACATTTTGAGTCGCGGTCGCTGTGGTTACGTCGGGAAGTCCGTCATTGGGGCATAACCTCCGGGAGGGGCGTGGCCATGGGGAAAAAAGAACGGTGGGGTTTATCCTCCATGCCTCCCGCCTTTACCGTCCGGGAATAGTACCCCGGGGAGCGTGCGCACGGCTGGAGCGGAGGGTTATTACGGAGCCCGTGTCTCACCCCTCTCTCTCTCTCCCTCTCCCCCTCCCTCTCTCTCCTCACAGCCGAGCTCTGCCCCCAGGACAAGAAGCTGCCGGTGGTGGCCATCGTGGTGGCCGTCGTTCTGGTGATCCTCATTCTCGTCGTGATCCTGGTGTACGTGATCGGCAAGAGCAGGTCGCCGGCTGGCTACCAGAGCATCTGATCGGTCCCGGGGGGGGGGGGGGGGGGGTTTCCGACCTCGAGGGGGAGCGGGTGGGGTGGCGATGTGCATGCGGAGACGGGGGGGGGGGGCGGGGCTCGGAGGTCAAGGTAGAGGGGGGGGAATGGCTTACGGGATTCGGGGGGGGGAGGGGTTGTTTATGGGGGTCAGGGGTTGAGACGGAGGGGGGTGTTCCAGAGTCGGGACAATTTGACAGAGGGTGGGGGCTTTTCTTTAGTTTTTTAAAAATTCGATAGATTGGAGACTGAAAGTTTAGGTTTTAATGGTGTCTGGAGTGGATTTGTTTATTGTCACGTGTACCGAGGTACAGTGAAAAGTATTTTTCTGCGAGCAGCTCAACAGATCATTAAATACACGGGAAGAAAAGGGAATAAAAGAAAATACATAATAGGGCAACACAACATATGCAATGTAACTACGTAAGCACTGGCATCGGATGAAGCATACAGGGTGTAGTGTCAATAAAATCAGTCCATAAGAGGGTCGTTGAGGAGTCTGGTAGCAGAGGGGAAGAGGCTGTTTTTGAGTCTGTTCGTGCGTGTTCTCAGACTCCTGTATCTCCTGCCCCGATGGAAGAAGTCGGAAGAGTTGGGAGAGGATATAATCAGTTTGCTGTGCTGTCGATCGATCTGGGCGCGTTTAAGATGAAATTGTTATTGTTTATATAAAAAGGGAGGGGTTTTTCTCCTGAGGGTTTTTGTGCTGCGAGTTTGTGTTTTGCGTGTGTGTGAGGCAGGAGCCCTCCCTGGTTAGGGGGGTGGG
This sequence comes from Scyliorhinus torazame, assembly GCF_047496885.1. NCBI lineage: Eukaryota > Metazoa > Chordata > Chondrichthyes > Carcharhiniformes > Scyliorhinidae > Scyliorhinus > Scyliorhinus torazame. The sequence continues at coordinate 6,668,899 of NC_092737.1, forward strand.
GGGTGGGGGGAAACGGGGCAGGAAGCTGTGTCTGCGATCGGGAGGAGGTTCTCCGGAGAGCGGGGCAGGAATTATCGCCCTCCCGTCCCCGCCTAAGTGGTCGTCACGCCCCGGAGGCCACACGGACTGGAAAGGGGAGGGGGGGGGGGGGGGGGAAAGCAGATTCAATAGGAACTTTCAAAAGGGAATTCAAATTCACGAGTGGGGGAGTGCTGTTGGCAACGGGCGGGCCAGCACAGTCGCGATGGACCGAGCGGCCTCGTCTGGGGCTGGATTTGCCAAACCCTCAGAATGCCCCCTCCCCCCCCCCCCCCCCGGCTCCATGCAGACAGCATTTGGATCTGGGGGACGGGGGAATTAACCCCAGCTCGTCAGCCAAGGTGGGGGTGGGGGCACCAACAAGCCGTTGTCACGGTAACCTCGGTAATAAACAACAAGTTCTTTTGCTGCATTGAATGTATATCTGTAATAAAAAAATAAATCTTTTTGTCAAAAGACTCCGCTTTCAGTTCCTCTCTCGGCAAACCTGCCCCCACCCACAGACCCCCGTCCCGTCACCGTGTGAGGGAATCACAGACCCCCGTCCCGTCACCGTGTGGGGGAATCACAGACCCCCCGCCCCGTCACCATGTGAGGGAATCACAGACCCCCGTCCCGTCACCGTGTGGGGGAATCACAGACCCCCGCCCCGTCACCGTGTGGGGGAATCACAGACCCCCCGCCCCGTCACCATGTGAGGGAATCACAGACCCCCGTCCCGTCACCGTGTGGGGGAATCACAGACCCCCGTCCCGTCACCGTGTGGGGGAATCACAGACCCCCGTCCCATCACCGTGTGGGGGAATCACAGACCCCTGTCCCGTCACCGTGTGGGGGAATCACAGACCCCCGTCCCGTCACCGTGTGGGGGAATCACAGACCCCCGTCCCGTCACCGTGTGGGGGAATCACAGACCCCCGTCCCATCACCGTGTGGGGGAATCACAGACCCCGTCCCGTCACCGTGTGGGGGTGTCACAGACCCCCGTCCCGTCACCGTGTGGGGGAATCACAGACCCCCGTCCCGTCACCGTGTGGGGGAATCACAGACCCCCGTCCCGTCACCGTGTGGGGGTGTCACAGACCCCCGTCCCGTCACCGTGTGGGGGAATCACAGACACAGACCCCCGTCCCGTCACCATGTGAGGGAATCACAGACCCCCGCCCCGTCACCGTGTGGGGGTGTCACAGACCCCCGTCCCGTCACCGTGTGGGGGAATCACAGACACAGACCCCCGCCCCGTCACCATGTGAGGGAATCACAGACCCCCGCCCCGTCACCATGTGAGGGAATCACAGACCCCCGTCCCGTCACCGTGTGGGGGTGTCACAGACCCCCGTCCCGTCACCGTGTGGGGGAATCACAGACCCCCGTCCCGTCACCGTGTGGGGGAATCACAGACCCCCGTCCCATCACCGTGTGGGGGAATCACAGACCCCCGTCCCATCACCGTGTGGGGGAATCACAGACCCCCGCCCCGTCACCGTGTGGGGGAATCACAGACCCCCGTCCCGTCACTGTGTGGGGGAATCACAGACACAGACCCCCGCCCCGTCACCATGTGAGGGAATCACAGACCCCCGTCCCGTCACCGTGTGGGGGAATCACAGACCCCCGTCCCATCACCGTGTGGGGGAATCACAGACCCCCGTCCCGTCACCGTGTGGGGGAATCACAGACCCCCGTCCCATCACCGTGTGGGGGAATCACAGACACAGACCCCCGTCCCATCACCGTGTGGGGGATTCACAGACACAGACCCCCGTCCCATCACCGTGTGGGGGAATCACAGACCCCCGTCCCGTCACCATGTGAGGGAATCACAGACCCCCGTCCCGTCACCGTGTGGGGGAATCACAGACACAGACCCCCGTCCCATCACCGTGTGGGGGAATCACAGACCCCCCGTCCCATCACCGTGTGGGGGAATCACAGACCCCCGTCCCATCACCGTGTGGGGGTATCACAGACACCCGTCCCATCAGCGTGTGGGGGTATCACAGACACAGACCCCCGTCCCATCACCTTGTGGGGGAATCACAGACCCCCGTCCCATCACCGTGTGGGGGAATCACAGACCCCCGTCCTGTCACCATGTGAGGGAATCACAGACCCCGTCCCGTCACAGTGTGGGGGATTCACAGACACAGACCCCCGTCCCGTCACCATGTGAGGGAATCACAGACCCCCTGTCCCATCACCGTGTGGGGGAATCACAGACCCCCGTCCCGTCACCGTGTGGGGGAATCACAGACCCCCGCCCCGTCACCGTGTGGGGGAATCACAGACCCCCGTCCCATCACCGTGTGGGGGAATCACAGACCCCCGTCCCGTCACCGTGTGGGGGAATCACAGACACTGACCCCCGTCCCATCACCGTGTGGGGGAATCATAGACACAGACCCCCGTCCCGTCACCGTGTGGGGGAATCACAGACACAGACCCCCGTCCCGTCACCGTGTGGGGGAATCACAGACCCCGTCCCATCACCGTGTGGGGGAATCACAGACACAGACCCCCGTCCCATCCCCGTGTGGGGGAATCACAGACCCCTGTCCCGTCACCGTGTGGGGGAATCACAGACCCCCGTCCCGTCACCGTGTGGGGGAATCATAGACACAGACCCCCGCCCCGTCACCGTGTGAGGGAATCACAGACCCCCGTCCCATCACCGTGTGGGGGAATCACAGACCCCCGTCCCATCACCGTGTGGGGGAATCATAGACACAGACCCCCGCCCCGTCACCGTGTGAGGGAATCACAGACCCCCGTCCCATCACCGTGTGGGGGAATCACAGACCCCCGTCCCGTCACCGTGTGGGGGAATCACAGACCCCCGTCCCGTCACCGTGTGGGGGAATCACAGACCCCCGTCCCGTCACCGTGTGGGGGAATCACAGACCCCCGTCCCATCACCGTGTGGGGGAATCACAGACCCCCGTCCCGTCACCGTGTGGGGGAATCACAGACCCCCGTCCCGTCACCGTGTGGGGGAATCACAGACCCCCGTCCCGTCACCGTGTGGGGGAATCACAGACACAGACCCCCGTCCCGTCACCGTGTGGGGGAATCATAGACACTGACCCCCGTCCCATCACCATGTGGGGGAATCACAGACCCCCGTCCATCACCGTTCAGAGTTTTCTGGTGTGTTCCCTGATGCGGAATCTCAAAGCAGACGGAATTCCCGGGAGCGCCCCGCATTGCCGCTGAGCTCACCCTCGCTCATATTCACGAAGATAGAAGCTGGGTCCCGCTGGGGCGTGAGGGGGTCAGGAGCGACCCTCCTCTGCTGACCCCAGGGCCACACGGCATGTGACTGGTTAAAAACCTCTCAATCCCGGCCGTGAAAATGTTCGGGGACCCGCCCTCCAGAGATTCCGGGCGTAAAGAATTCCAAAGATTCGCCACTCTTTGGCAGAAGAAATTCTGCCCCAAATCCGTCTTCAGTGAGCTCCCCCTGGCCGCGGCCTCTGGTCCAACACTCGCCCAGGTGTGGAAACATTTACCCTGTCTGGCCCTCTGAGAATCAGTATGTTCCAACCACCTCACTTCTCCTTCTGCAGAACTCCAAGCATGGACCCAATCTGTTTAATCCTTCCTCATAATAATAACCTTTATTAGTGTCACAAGTGGGCTGACATTATCACTGCGACGAAGTTACTGTGAAAATCCCCTAGTCGCCACATCCCGGCGCCTGTTCGGGTACACAGAGGGAGAATTCAGAATGTCCAATTCACCTAACAGCACGTCTTTCGGGGATTGTGGGAAGAAACCGGAGCACCCGGAGGAAACCCACGCAGACACGGGGAGAACGTGCAGACTCCGCACAGACAGTGACCCAAGCCGGGAATTGAACCCGGGACCCTGGCGCTGACACGACACGAGACACTCACACTCCGCCTCTTTCCACTGATGAACATCTAGAGAGTCAGTCAAGGGTGTATGTACAGTGTCACACCTCCACCACGTGGCTAAGAGCTAGTCAGGTTCAGTCAGACAGAGTAACCACACTTAAGTTAGCAGAGAGTCGAACTCACAAAAAACTGTGCTAACTGTGCTATTAGGTCAATAAACCTGATTGAACCAACTTCGAGGTCTGGAGCATCTTTCTGCTCTAAACTGCATCCAGTTGCAGCCAGTGTTGGTCCAGTGTATCGAACACGGCAAAGGGGACCACGGCCATTTGCCTCACGCGCCGGCCTTGCCGCCTGGGAACCAGCCGAGTAGGGTTCACCTCCACCGGCACTTGGAGGTCCCGCCCGACGGCAGGGGAGTTTGGGTTGGAGCTGGGCCATGATACTGGAACGGTGGGATAGGCCCCAGGGGCTGAACGGCCCTTTCCTGCTCAAGGAGGTTAAAGAGCAGCACCGGGCACGCGTCAGCTCGATAGAGCGAGAGCAGGTAACATCATGGAAGGGGGGGGGGGGGACTTACACACAACAAGCAACAGCTTTAGCTGTAACCAAACCCCCCCCCCCCCCCCCAATGTAGTTCACAGGGTCAAATCAGAACATACAGACCGACACTTAGGCAAACACATCGGGACCGAGAACTTGGTCAAAGAGGTAGAACAAGAGAGGGGAGGGGTCTGGGGAGGGGATTCCAGAGCTCAGGCTCCCACCCAAGCTGAAGGCACGGACGCCAATGGCGGAGCGATGGGAACCCGGGGGGGGGGGGGGGGGGGGTGCTGCTCGAGAGGCCGGGACTGGAGGAGCGCAGAGATCTCGGAGGGTTGTGGGGTCAGGAGGAGGTTACAGGGATAGGGAGGGGTGTAGGGTCTGGAGGAGGTTACAGGGATAGGGAGGGGTGTAGGGGCTGGAGGAGGTTACAGGGATAGGGAGGGGTGTAGGGGCTGGAGGAGGTTACAGGGATAGGGAGGGGTGTAGGGGCTGGAGGAGGTTACAGGGATAGGGAGGGTTGTAGGGGCTGGAGGAGGTTACAGAGATAGGGAGGGTTGTAGGGGCTGGAGGAGGTTACAGAGATAGGGAGGGTTGTAGGGTCTGGAGGAGGTTACAGAGATAGGGAGGGGTGTAGGGGCTGGAGGAGGTTACAGAGATAGGGAGGGGTGTAGGGGCTGGAGGAGGTTACAGAGATAGGGAGGGTTGTAGGGGGCTGGAGGAGGTTACAGAGATAGGGAGGGTTGTAGGGGGTGGAGGAGGTTACAGAGATAGGGAGGGTTGTAGGGTCTGGAGGAGGTTACAGAGATAGGGAGGGGTGTAGGGGCTGGAGGAGGTTACAGAGATAGGGAGAGGTGTAGGGGCTGGAGGAGGTTACAGAGATAGGGACGGTTTTAGGGTCTGGAGCAGGTTACAGAGATAGGGAGGGTTGTATAGGGGGCTGGAGGAGGTGACAGAGATAGGGAGGGGTGTAGGGACTGCAGGAGGTTACAGAGATAGGGAGGGTTGTAGCGGCTGGAGGAGGTGACAGAGATAGGGAGGGGTGTAGTGACTGCAGGAGGTTACAGTGATAGGGAGGGTTGTAGCGGCTGGAGGAGGTTACAGAGATAGGGAGGGTGCAGGTCTGGAGGAGGTGACAGCGAGAGGGAGGGTTGTATAGGGCTGGAGGAGGTGACAGAGATAGGGAGGGGTGTAGGGGCTGGAGGAGGTTACAGAGAGAAGGAGGGTTGTCTAGGGTCTGGAGGAGGTGACAGCGATAGGGAGGGATGTAGGGACTGGAGGAGGTGACAGAGATAGGGAGGGTTGTAGGGGCTGGAGGAGGTTACAGAGACAGGGAGGGTTGTAGGGACTGGAGGAGGTGACAGAGATAGGGAGGGGTGTAAGGTCTGGAGGAGGTGACAGAGATAGGGAGGGTTGTAGGGACTGGAGGAGGTGACAGAGACAGGGAGGGTTGTAGCGGCTGGAGGAGGTTAGAGAGATAGGGAGGGTTGTAGGGACTGGAGGAGGTGACAGAGATAGGGAGGGTTGTAGGGACTGGAGGAGATGACAGAGACAGTGAGGGTTGTAGGGGCTGGAGGAGGTTAGAGGAGATAGGGAGGGTTGTAGGGACTGGAGGAGGTGACAGAGACAGGGAGGGGTTGTAGGGGCTGGAAGAGGTTAGAGAGATAGGGAGGGTTGTAGGGGCTGGAGGAGGTTACAGAGATAGGGAGGGTTGTAGGGACTGGAGGAGGTGACAGAGATAGGGAGGGGTGTAGGGGCTGGAGGAGGTTACAGAGATAGGGAGGGTTGTAGGGGCTGGAGGAGGTTACAGAGATAGGGAGGGTTGTAGGGACTGGAGGAGGTGACAGAGACAGGGAGGGTTGTAGGGGCTGGAGGAGGTTACAGAGATAGGGAGTGTTGTCGGGGCTGGAGGAGGTGACAGAGATAGGGAGGGGTGTTGGGGCTGGAGGAGGTTACAGGGATAGGGAGGGGTGTAGGGGCTGGAGGAGGTTACAGGGATAGGGAGGGTTGTAGGGGCTGGAGGAGGTTACAGAGATAGGGAGGGTTGTAGGGTTGGAGGAGGTTACAGAGATAGGGAGGGTTGTAGGGTCTGGAGGAGGTTACAGAGTTAGGGAGGGGTGTAGGGGCTGGAGGAGGTTACAGAGATAGGGAGGGGTGTAGGGCTGGAGGAGGTTACAGAGATAGGGAGGTTGTAGGGGGCTGGAGGAGGTTACAGAGATAGGGAGGGTTGTAGGGGGTGGAGGAGGTTACAGAGATAGGGAGGGTTGTAGGGTCTGGAGGAGGTTACAGAGATAGGGAGGGGTGTAGGGGGCTGGAGGAGGTTACAGAGATAGGGGAGAGGTGTAGGGGCTGGAGGAGGTTACAGAGATAGGGACGGTTTTAGGGTCTGGAGCAGGTTACAGAGATAGGGAGGGTTGTATAGGGGGCTGGAGGAGGTGACAGAGATAGGGAGGGGTGTAGGGACTGCAGGAGGTTACAGAGATAGGGAGGGTTGTAGCGGCTGGAGGAGGTGACAGAGATAGGGAGGGGTGTAGTGACTGCAGGAGGTTACAGTGATAGGGAGGGTTGTAGCGGCTGGAGGAGGTTACAGAGATAGGGAGGGTGCAGGTCTGGAGGAGGTGACAGCGAGAGGGAGGGTTGTATAGGGCTGGAGGAGGTGACAGAGATAGGGAGGGGTGTAGGGGCTGGAGGAGGTTACAGAGAGAAGGAGGGTTGTCTAGGGTCTGGAGGAGGTGACAGCGATAGGGAGGGGATGTAGGGACTGGAGGAGGTGACAGAGATAGGGAGGGTTGTAGGGGCTGGAGGAGGTTACAGAGACAGGGAGGGTTGTAGGGACTGGAGGAGGTGACAGAGATAGGGAGGGGTGTAAGGTCTGGAGGAGGTGACAGAGATAGGGAGGGTTTGTAGGGACTGGAGGAGGTGACAGAGACAGGGAGGGTTGTAGCGGCTGGAGGAGGTTAGAGAGATAGGGAGGTTGTAGGGACTGGAGGAGGTGACAGAGATAGGGAGGGTTGTAGGGACTGGAGGAGATGACAGAGACAGTGAGGGTTGTAGGGGCTGGAGGAGGTTAGAGAGATAGGGAGGGTTGTAGGGACTGGAGGAGGTGACAGAGACAGGGAGGGTTGTAGGGGCTGGAAGAGGTTAGAGAGATAGGGAGGGTTGTAGGGGCTGGAGGAGGTTACAGAGATAGGGAGGGTTGTAGGGACTGGAGGAGGTGACAGAGATAGGGAGGGGTGTAGGGGCTGGAGGAGTTACAGAGATAGGGAGGGTTGTAGGGGCTGGAGGAGGTTACAGAGATAGGGAGGGTTGTAGGGACTGGAGGAGGTGACAGAGACAGGGAGGGTTGTAGGGGCTGGAGGAGGTTACAGGAGATAGGAGGGTTGTCGGGGCTGGAGGAGGTGACAGAGATAGGGAGGGGTGTAGGGGCTGGAGGAGGTTACAGAGATAGGGAGGGTTGTAGGGGCTGGAGGAGGTTACAGAGACAGGGAGGGTTGTAGGGGCTGGAGGAGGTTACAGAGATAGGGAGGGGTGTAGGGTCTGGAGGAGGTTACAGAGATAGGGAGGGGGTGTAGGGTCTGGAGGAGGTTACAGAGATAGGGAGGGTTGTAGGGACTGGAGGAGGTGACAGAGACAGGGAGGGTTGTAGGGGCTGGAGGAGGTTACAGAGATAGGGAGGGGTTGTAGAGTCTGGAGGGGGGTTACAGAGATAGGGAGGGTTGTAGGGGCTGGAGGGGGTTACAGAGATAGGGAGGGGGGTGTAGGGGCTGGAGGAGGTTACAGAGATAGGGAGGGTGTGGGGGCTGGAGGGGGTTACAGAGACAGGGAGGGTTGTAGGGGCTGGAGGGGGTTACAGAGATAGGGGAGGATTTATATCCAGGAGGGCTTTGAAAGCGAGAATGTTAAAATTAAGCCGTTCACTGACGTGATGAGTCAAATTGTAACCTGCAGTCTTCAGTTTTCCACATCAAGGTGTGGCAAAGTATGATCATTTTTGAAATATAAATTTAGAGTATCCAATTATTTTTACTTTTGCCCCAATTAAGGGGCAATTTAGCGCGGCCAATCCACCTGCCCGGCAGGGTTGTGGGGGCGAGACCCTCGCAGACACGGGGAGAATCTGCAAACTCCACACGGACAGTGACCCAGAGCCGGGATCGAGTCCGGGTCCTCGGCGCCGCAAGGCAGCCCCGAATGGTCATCGACGTGGGCCATTCGGCCCACCTGCTCCGTGCTGGCATCTCCCCTCTCCCCCCGCACACCGTGCCCCCACCTCACCCCGTCAGCATAGCTCCCCCCCCCCCCAATGTCTTTATTTCCCCCCCACCCTCTGCATTTCCTCACTGGTCATGCGCTAATCCAGCAGGTGGTTCACATTTTCCATCCCAGGACCATAAATCAATCTGTGGGACATCGACGCTTTAAGAGGGCGGGGACGTCCGGGCTGACTGACGGGGCGGTACACCAATAGGAAAGCGGGCCGCCGCCGACCGGCGCTCCGATTGGTCGCGGTGGCTGAGGGGGTGTTGAGCCAATTGGAGGCCGGCACCACCCTTAGGTCGGAACGTTTGTGCGGGGATGGTGGAAGGACGCGCGGGTAAGGCGGAAGAGGTGGTTACTTCCGGTGTGTCACTCCCACCCGGTGGGACCAACCGGAAGTGGCCACCTCTTCCGCCTTCCCCCTTCCCGTGGCGGCGATGGCGGTGCTCAAACCGTTCCTGCTGCACTTCCTTCTGACCGAGAAATGCTACGACTCGTTCTTCCTGGAGCTGAACCTGCTGGACGGTGAGGGGGCGACGGCGGGCGCGGGGTCCTTGCGGCCGCCCCCACCCCCGCGGTAGTGACCCCAGCCTCCGATTGGCTCACCTCCCACCCAGCCGCGGCGGCAGTGGCCAATCAGAGCGCCGGGCGACCGGAGGCGCGCTCTACGATTGGCCCCCGGCGCCGTCAATCATCCGCACGGCCCCGCCATCTTAAAGCGGCGCTGTCCTCCCGGTGGATATATGGTCCTCGGATGCAAATTGTTCCACTTGCTGGATTAACACTTGATCTTTCACCCCCCTCCTCTCAGTTTGGGGGGGGGGGGGGGGGTCTCCTGGCCTCCCCTCCCCAAATCACTGCTCAACACCCAAAGGAGGAACTTATTTTTTGCAGGACTCGGGTGGGGACGATTGGGGCAAGGGGCTAGCACCAACCTGATGGGCCGAATTGCTCCTTCCTTCCTTCGGGGTACGATGAAGGTGGATTTTCCTCATAATCTGACGCGGCCGATTGCACTGGGAACTGATATCGAAAACAGGAAACCCAGGGCAGCACGGTGGCGCAGTGGTTAGCACTGCTGCCTCACGGCGCCGAGGTCCCGGGTTCGATCCCGGCTCTGGGTCACTGTCCGTGTGGAGTTTGCACATTCTCCCCGTGCCTGCGTGGGTTTCGCCCCCACAACCCTGAAAAATGTGCAGGGCAGGTGGATTGGCCGTGCTAAATTGACCCCTTAATTGGAAAAAAAATGAATTGGGTGCTCTAAATTTAAAGAATTACAAACTTTTGAGTCTGTATGACTGCTCTTCGGAAGGTGTTGGACTCTTAAGGCTAACTCGATGGCCGAATGGCCCTCCGCCTACACTAGGGATTCTGTAGCTTGGGGCGGGGGTCCCTCGGTGCCGACGAAACACTAACCGCTCTGTTTCCCGATCCTGTTTAGTTCCTTGTCTGAAAATCCTCCTCAGCAAAGTGTTGGGACTGTCCATCATCGCTGGAATCAGTGATGGGTGAGTGAATCCGGAACGGTTTGGACCCGAAGCATCTTTATCATTTATTCTATCCTTGGACATGGTTGTTGCTGACGAGCCCCCATCCCTGATTGCCCCTGAGAAGGTGACGGAGAGTCGCTTCTTGAACCGGGCCGTTAACAGGTAACCACAGGGGCTAGCGTTTAATTTTAGATTTTTTAATTAATTGAATTTAACATCCCTCGGGAAGCTGCGGCGGGGTTTGAACCCGTCTCTGGAGCAAGCATCCTTCCGTCTGAATCACTAACCTCGCCCTGTACCTGTGTGAGAGCGGGTGTGGATATTGAACACAGAACATTACAGCGCAGTACAGGCCTTCGGCCCTCGATGTTGCGCCGACCTGTGAAACCACTCTAAAGCCCATCTACACTATTCCCTTATCGTCCTTATGTCTATCCAATGACCATTTGAATACCCTTAGTGTTGGCGAGTCCACTACTGTTGCAGGCAGGGGCATTCCACGCCCTTACTACTCTCTGAGTAAAGAACCTACCTCTGACATCTGTCTATATCTATCTCCTCTCAATTTAAAGCTATGTCCCCTCGTGCTAGACATCACCATCCGAGGAAAAAGGCTCTCACTGTCCACCCTATCCAATCCTCTGATCATCTTGTATGCCTCAATTAAGTCACCTCTTAACCTTCTTCTCTCTAACGAAAACAGCCTCAAGTCCCTCAGCCTTTCCTCATAAGATCTTCCCTCCATACCAGGCAACATTCTGGTAAATCTCCTCTGCACCCTTTCCAATGCTTCCCACATCCTTCCTATAATGCGGCGACCAGAATTGCACGCAATACTCCAGATGCGGCCACACCAGAGTTTTGTACAGCTGGAACATGACCTCATGGCTCCTAAACTCAATCACTCTACCAATAAAAGCTAACACACCGTACGCCTTCTTAACAACCCTCTCAACCTGGGTGGCAACTTTCAGGGATCTATGTACATGGACACCGAGATCTCTCTGCTCATCCACACTGCAAGAATCTTACCATTAGCCCAGTAACTCTGTCTTCCTGTTATTCCTTCCAAAATGAATCACCTCACACTTTTCTGCATTAAACTCCATTTGCCACCTCTCAGCCCAGCGCTGCAGCTTATCTATGTCCCTCTGTAACTTGTAACATCTGTCTGCACTGTCCACAACTCCACCGACTTTAGTGTCATCTGCAAATGTACTCATCCATCCTTCTACACCCTCCTCTAGGTCATTTATAAAAATGACAAACAGCAGTGGCCCCAAAACAGATCCTTGTGGTACACCACTAGTAACTGGACTCCAGTCTGAACACTTCCCATCAACCATCACCCTTTGTCTTCTTCCAGCTAGCCAATTTCTGATCTAAACTGCTAAATCTCCCTGAATCCCATGCTTCCGTATTTTCTGCAGTAGCCTACCGTGGGGAACCCTTATCAAACGCTTTACTGAAATCCATATGCACCACATCAACTGCTTTACCCTCATCCACCTGTTTGGTCACCTTCTCAAAGAACTCAATAAGGTTTGTGAGGCACGACCTAACCTTCACAAAACCGTGTTGACTATCTAATCAAATTATTCCTTTCCAGATGATTATACACCCTATCTCTTATAAACCTTTCCAAGATTTTGCCCACAACAGAAGTAAGGCTCACTGGTCTATAGTTACCGGGTTGTTTCTACTCCCCTTCTTGAACAAGGGGACAACATTTGCTATCCTCCAGTCTTCTGGCACTATTCCTGTAGACAAAGATGACTTAAAGATCAAAGCAAAGGCTCAGCAATCTCCTCCCTAGCTTCCCAGTGAATCCTAGGATAAATCCCATCCGGCCCAGGGGACTTATCTATTTTCACACTTTCCAGAATTGCTAACACCTCCTCCTTATGAACCTCAAGCCTTCTAGTCTAGTAGCCTGAATCTCAGTATTCTCCTCGACAACATTGTCTTTTTCCTGTGTGAATACTGATTGAGCGTGGATCGACTGGTGGGGGCATCATTGCGGAGCCTGTGATGTCATCTGTGTCATGTGTCATCTTGGGCCTCTGGCAGGCGTTCCCGAACCTTCCCCCTTCACCCACCGCTCACCCCATCAGGTACCCCCTTCCTTATTCACTGACTTACATTGACTCCATGTCCAGGCCACACCTCCGTTTCAACATTATCAGCCTTGTTCTCAATTCCTCCGTTTTCCCTCAGCCTATCTCTGTAACTTCCTCTGGCCCTGACAACCCTCCATATCTCTGTAACCCCCTCCAGCCCCTACACCCCTTCCTATCTCTAACCTCCTCCAGCCCCTACAACCCTCCCTATCTCTGTAACCTCCTCCAGCCCCTGCAAACCCTCCCTATCTCTGTAACCTCCTCCAGCCCCTGCAACCCTCCCTATCCCTGTAACCTCCTCCAGCCCTGCAACCCTCCCTATCCCTGTAACCCCCTCCAGCTCCTACAACCCTCCCTATCTTTGTAACCTCCTCCAGCCCCTACTCCCCTCCCTATCTCTGTAACCTCCTCCGGCCCTGACACCCCTCCATATCTCTGTAACCTCCTCCAGCCCCTGCAACCCTCCCTATCCCTGTAACATCCTCCAGCCCCTACAACCCTCCCTATCTCTGTAACCTCCTCCAGCCCCTGCAACCCTCCCTATCCCTGTAACCTCCTCCAGCCCCTACAACCCTCCTATCTCTGTAACCTCCTCCAGCTCCTACAACCCTCCATATCTCTCTAACCTCCTCCAGCCCCCTGCAACCCTCCGTATCTCTGTAACCTCCTCCAGCCCCTACACCCCTCCTATCTCT